>NC_081795.1:1327675-1335175 GCF_963082965.1 Carassius carassius
ATATGAATAAAAATAAAAACAATAAAAGATTTTTTGTCGGTTTACTTGCATGTCACGTGACCATTAACTGGCATCAGAGAAAAAAATATTTAATTTACATTTTTGGGTAAGTAAATATTTTACATCTATGGCTTACAGCTGACAAAATGAACCCCTGACCTACACTATTAACCGTTTGAATGATTTTAGCCTATTTATTAATTGAATATGTATTAATAATTGAGGGTTTGTGCCTAGCATCCATATTCAGGTCATTAGAAGCCCACTTGTATCATTCAAAATCGCCCAAAACAGCATGATTAGACAGGATTTCCTCAAGAACAAATAGTCAGCTGCTCAGTCAGGGAACCCACTAACTAATCAAAAATATGAACAACACACTCATGCAGTTCGCTCAAGCACTCGAACCTGAACGTGACCCTGGTGAAGTCTGAACCACACTTGAAGCCTTGAGCACTGCACAAACACAGAAAAAAAAAAAAAAAAAAGACAATTTTTATTACAAATCTCCATGCATTTTAAGTAAATTTTACATTTAGTCTTTTAGCAGACGCTTTATCCACATCGACTTACAAATGAGAACAATAGAAGCAATAACAGCAACAAACAGATAAACTATTATACAGTAAAAAAAGATGTGAGCAACGCACTTAAACGTCTGTCGCACTGCATTACTGCGCAGATCGATGATCTTCACCAGATCATCACGAGAGCAGCTCAGCAGCTCGGTCCGGTCGTGATTGAGGTCCAAAGATGTAACGCGTCCCAGCAGCTCCAGCTCATGCACAATACTCTCCGACCTAAACACCAGAAACATTAGTGATCTGAGCACTGCATCCTAACTCTACATCTTCTCCGGTCAGATCACCACTTACCTGATGTCCCAGAAACGAATCTTCTTATCGAAGTGTCCGCTCATCACACACTGCTCCGTGCAGACAATGTCATTACAGCTAGAGCCAGCAAACACCGTCTTCATGCCTGAGAGAAAGAGAGGGTCTTATTACATACTTCAAGACAATTAAAAGCAACCAGCAATTTTCATGAAATGACTGTTCAATAAACCATCAGCTACCAGAAAACTATCTACTTTCTCACATTTTAGTTCTGTCTGTTTCTGCCAATTAAATATTAATGTAGTTAAAATTATATAAACTTAAATATTAATTAATATTAAGTTCATTTTTACAATTCTCATTAGAAATTCTGATGCATTTAAACTTGAAACCAGTTGAAAAGTAGAAAAAAAAACTAATATTTCATGTTAATTAATTTTGATTAAATAATTAATGTAATATTAAACTAAATTGATATTAATTTAAAAATAATTAAACAATTCTCATTAGATATTCTGATGCATTTAAAGTTGAAACCGGTTGAAAAGTTGAAAAATTAATATTTAATGCTAATTAAATTTGATTAGAGTATTAATGTAATATTAAACTAAATTGATATTAATTTAAAAATAATTAGTCAAGTTATGTTAATGCAATATTTGAATAAATATTCATATTTAGAATAAAATTCTTATTAGAAATTCTGATGCATTTAAAGTTGAAACCTGTTGAAAAGTTTAAAATGAACTAATATTTAATCAAACATTAATGTAATGTTAAACTAAATTGATATTTAAAAAACAAAATGAATTAATATTAATGTTATAATAATGTTATTAATATTAGTATTTAATTTGCAATTTTTAGTTTAAAATGAAGTAATATTTAATCAAGAATTAATGTAATGTTAAACTAAATTGATATTAATTTTAAAAACTAAATGAACTAATATTAATGTTATAATAATGTTATTAATATTAGTATTTAATTTGCAATTTTTTTTTTACAATTCTCATTAGAAATTCTGATGCATTTAAATTTGAAACCTGTTGAAAACTTGAAAATGAACTAATATTTAATTTTAATTCAATGTTAAACAAACATTAATGTGATATTAAATTAAAATAAAAAAATAAAAAAAATATATATATATATAAAAATAATGACTATTTAATTAAATTACCATTAATTCAATTAATTAATTATGAATTAATGTTAATATTTAGTTTGCAACACAGGTGGGCAAACAAAATCTTCTGAAGGTCAAGCAAAAGGAAAAAAAACTGAATATTATTTTCAAGCACCGTTTTGCATCTTACTCAAAGACAGTGGCATTTAAGAAGAAGTGTAACTACTAAGAGTCTCTTACAGACTTTGCTGCGTAAGTCCCAGAGCTTGAGCGTTCGATCGTAGCTGCCGGAGACGATCCGAGTGTAATCGAGGAGAAACCGAGCGGATAAAACCTTCCCGCTGTGCCCTGTGAGCGTGTGCTTTTGGAAAAGACAAACACAACAAATTCAATATTTAAGATGTGTTGTTTCTAGTAGCAAATGAGATTCAGTTCAGCACAGATTCAGGTCTCAGAATGATTTTTGAGATCAGCTGACCAGCCTCCTTCAGTCAAGCCCTCCTGTGTGTCGTGTTTCTGTGGGATGCTTCTGTCAAAATCTCACTGGATTCTCTAGAAAAACTCTTATGCAGTAGAAACATCCATTATATCAGCCGCCACATCAAACCAGGGCTGCACAACTAGAGCATGCTGGGAAAATTAACAGGGCCGGCTGAGAGGGCGAGGAGACTGAAAGAAGGGCTGGACATCAGACCTTTTACATCACATCACTGACCTATGACTATGATTGTAATATTTCAAAATACAATCGAAATAATGTGAATAAAGTCACAATATTTCGAGATTAAAGTCAAAGTTACTCTCGCTACATCCCTCGACGTTACTCTCGCTACATCCCTCGACGTTACTCTCGCTACATCCCTCGACGTTACTCTCGCTTACATCCCTTGACGTTACTCTCGCTTACATCCCTTGACGTTACTCTCGCTACATCCCTCGACGGTACTCTCGCTACATCCCTCGACGGTACTCTCGCTACATCCCTCGACGGTACTCTCGCTACATCCCTCGACGTTACTCTCGCTACATCCCTCGACGTTACTCTCGCTTACATCCCTCGACGTTACTCTCGCTTACATCCCTCGACGTTACTCTCGCTTACATCCCTCGACGTTACTCTCGCTTACATCCCTCGACGGTACTCTCGCTTACATCCCTCGACGTTACTCTCGCTTACATCCCTCGACGTTACTCTCGCTTACATCCCTCGACGTTACTCTCGCTTACATCCCTCGACGTTACTCTCGCTTACATCCCTCGACGTTACTCTCGCTTACATCCCTCGACGTTACTCTCGCTTACATCCCTCGACGTTACTCTCGCTTACATCCCTCGACGTTACTCTCGCTACATCCCTCGACGTTACTCTCGCTACATCCCTCGACGTTACTCTCGCTACATCCCTCGACGGTACTCTCGCTTACATCCCTCGACGGTACTCTCGCTACATCCCTCGACGGTACTCTCGCTACATCCCTCGACGGTACTCTCGCTACATCCCTCGACGGTACTCTCGCTACATCCCTCGACGGTACTCTCGCTACATCCCTCGACGGTACTCTCGCTACATCCCTCGACGTTACTCTCGCTACATCCCTCGACGTTACTCTCGCTACATCCCTCGACGTTACTCTCGCTACATCCCTCGACGTTACTCTCGCTACATCCCTCGACGTTACTCTCGCTACATCCCTCGACGTTACTCTCGCTACATCCCTCGACGTTACTCTCGCTACATCCCTCGACGTTACTCTCGCTACATCCCTCGACGTTACTCTCGCTACATCCCTCGACGTTACTCTCGCTACATCCCTCGACGTTACACTCGCTACATCCCTCGACGTTACACTCGCTACATCTCTCGACATTACACTCGCTACATCTCTCGACATTACACTCGCTACATCTCTCGGCTTTATTCTCGTAATCTTTTTTTTTTTTTCAACGTGGCACTAAAACGCCATTGTATGATTGATTATTTAATTTAAAAAAACAGAAACCATCAATAATTAAATGCATACACATGAGACATTTTATTGTCAAATAAAACTTAAAACCTGTGTAATATTTCCAGCTAAACACGCATTTAGACTAAAACACCTGCTCCAGTCTTTGATTATATGCTAGCACACGCTTGTGGCTCACCCGCAGCCTGAAGTCATCAACCGTCCAGATTCTGCTGGCGAAATCATTAGACGCAGCCAGTAGATACGAGCCCTGCAGAGCACAAACACACTGCTGTCAGTAACCACAGTAACACACACCTCTCTTTCATCTGTGTTCAACACATGCACCACATACCGCTCGTGTTTTAGAAAGATTGATGGTCTGAAATTAAGACCCTATTAATTCAATTGGTTTTCTGTGTTTTTTTAATTCCTAAGACAGTTGAAATATTTAGCAGATACATGCATTTAAATGGATGTATAAGCATTTTGTGTGTGATTTCAGCTTAATGAATAAAAGTAAATGTTTTGTACAATAAAATACTCTCTTGAATGAAAATGTCCCCTTAGCTGATATTATAAACAATGACTGTATCCTATGAGCTATAATTAGTAGCAAATCATGGCTCTGTTGAGAATTATATATATAAAATATATAATATAAATGTTTGTTGATCACAATAAGAACAATAACATGCATTTGTAAAACATTGCTGACTTTAAGAATATTTTGCAGCCCAAATTTTTTTTCCAACAGTAAAAAAAATATGGACAATTTGCAATTCTCATTTTATCAGGTCTTTATGGCCCTATGAAATACATTTTTATTTTCATCCCAAATTCGGTTTTCTCTATTTTATTTTTCTGGGTTCTTTAAAAAAAAAAATTAAATCAAATATCTTGTCTAAATCAATTGAATTTATAAAACCTTAATTTAATATTCTAAAATCTAACTCTCTAAAATATATTCTAAAAAAATGTATTCTCAAAAAAATATTCTAAATCTAATTTTTTTTTTTTAAAGAATATTGTTTTTTATTTACTTAGATTTTTTGTATTATTATTAATTTAAATTAAAAAAATAGTGACATTTCTGTCAAGTTAAACCAAATGTAATTTGATGGCTTGTAGTGAAGCACTTATGAGTTAAATATTAAGTATTAGTCTAGTAATATTAATGTAATTAATATTTAATTAAATTAACATTTAGTTTGCAATTTTTTACAATTCTCAAAAAATCCAGATGCATTTAAAGTTGAAACCTGTTGAAAAGTTTAAAATGAACATACATTTAATGTTAATCAAATATTAATAAAAAATAATTACTATTTTTCACAATAATCAATCTTGCAGTGAAGAACTTAAGAGCTTTAGTGTGTATTTGAGGATAATTTTATCAAATAAAATGGTGAAATGCTTCTGGAATTGATTTTTTAATCCAAAAATTTGCCCAAAATCCACCAATTATATTGTTAGCTTCATCAGTAAATGATGGATTTCCTTGATTCCGTCTTTGTTTTCTGCATTAGGGACACCACAGGGCTCTATGTTGCCATATCAGATATTCTTTTCTTTTATCAGCAGCATGTACACTTATTTAAAGATGTAATGTTAATAATAAAGTAGACAATAACTCACCGCACTGTCAAACTCTATACTGGTGATTCCAGCATTACTGCCCGTCAGCGCACCTTTAGGTTCACAACGCCCTGGAGAAACAAAAGAAGCTTTTATAACCCCACACAGACAGAGCTGAACATCTACTGAAGCTTAACAGATCCTGGTTCTGCAGTTGTTTCATTAAACCGTGTGAAACTGCACAACTTCATCTTTGAAACGACTGAAGGTCTCAGCTTGAAAACTTGAGATCATGAGCCTGTCAGTCGTTCTCCTTCAGTCCGGCCCTCCTGTGTGTCGTGCTTCTGTGTGACGCTGCCGTTATAAAGTCTTCTTATTCTCTAAAACACTCTACATATACAGCAGAAACGTCCATAATATCAGCCGCCTCCTGCAACCAGCGATGCACGACTAGAGCAAGCTGGACCGAATGAAGAGAGGCTGCTGGGAAGGATGGGAGGACGGGAAGGAGACGGAGGCTTCAGACCTTTTACTTCTCATCACTGACCTCTGAACCCTGATGAAACGGTGAATGATAATACAGGTGTACAGTACCAGAAACGACCTCCCAGAGCTTCACCCTGCGGTCCATTCCTCCCGTGGCAAGCAGACGGGAACCAGGACTGAACCTCACGGCGTTCACTTCGCCATCATGGGCGTCCTACACACAAACACAAACGGTTTTGAGTTTTGCCCTACTGCTTTTGGAGACTCATGTTAAACGTTTGAGATTCAATCCTCCTAAACATGTGGGTTTTGTGTTGATTTCTATTCAAATCATACACAAACAAATGAACTGGCACTACAGATTCATGTGAAAACAGAAAAGCTTTATTGTAGCCTGTCAGAGACTTAAAAACTAAATACAAGAAATTAATAGATGCATGCATTCTTTACATTGTGAATCTCGATGATTGTTTTTTATGTAATGTGTGTGCAAAAATGCTTATCTAATAAATTATAAATAGTGATATTTTGAGAATGTGATTTAAAAACAAATTTTATTTGAGATATGCAAATTGCATTTAATTTTTAAATATAAAATAAATCCACACAGATATACAATGTATACTACACATGTATTGTAATGACAATTTATGTATATAATGGCTTTATCTTTTTTTTTACTTGTTATTTCACATTTTCAAATTTCATTAATTTCTAAGGGTCAATTTGACCCACCTATTCTTATTTTCTAAATTATCTGCACACACAAAACAAATACAATTATTTCCATCTTTTATGTGAAATTATTTTATGGCAAATTGCATGGAAACCAATGGAAAAAGTAAATTCGAGTCAAGACAGAATTTGAACAGCCTTTCCAAAACACATGTGACCCTAGAGCACAAAACCAGTCATAAGGGCCATGTTTTTTAAATAGAGATCATCTGAATGCTGAATAAATAATATTTCCATCGATGTATGGTTTATTAAGAGGCAATAATATTTGGCTGAGATACAACTATTTGAAAATCTGGAATCTGAGGGTGCAAAGATTCTAAATATTGAGAAAATCATCTTTACAGTTGTTCAGATTAAGTTCTTAGCAATGCAAATTACTAATACTAATCAAAAAAGTTCAGAAATTTACATAAAATCTTTATGGAACATGATCTTTACTTAATATCCTAATGGTTTTTGGCATAAAATAAAAATGGATAATTTTGACCCATACAATGCATTTTTTGAATGACTTAAGACTGCAGGGACACAAAAGTGTTGAAACTTTGCAATCACATTCATGACCCTAAATCAGGAATATTCATAAAGTTGGAAAAAGTATATAAAAATAAATAGTTCAAGCAATTAGAAAAATCAAGTGTGGGTCAAATTGACCTGCAACACAACAGAAGGATTCAATTTAATTCGATTACGTTACATTTACACTGTTTGTGCATGTCAATTCAACCAAATCACTTACCCCCAGTCTAAAGCCAAGTGAGTCAAATTAACCAGGTTTTCTCCTGTT
>NC_081795.1:1345175-1392675 GCF_963082965.1 Carassius carassius
TTTTAATTTCAGTGAAAGCTTATTTTATTTAATGTAACAAAAGTTTATTTTTTCAAAGGTTTTGGTTTCATTTCACTATATATTCCTTAAGTGAGTATTTCACATAAGAACTGAGTAAAAGCTGAATGAAATTCTCATCTGAAATGCAAAAATCTCTTTTCATATAAGCTCAGAATGTTATTTTACACTTTGATGTTATGAAATAATCCCTTTTTATGAAATCAACACTGATGAATCATGCAAAGTCATGTAAATAAGCTCAATGCATTGACTTCTAAAATGCAAGTACAATAAAAATACACACGTCATTGTACAAAAAAAGGAAAGGAAAACACTCAGACGTAAGCTTTGGAGACGCTGTTTTCAGACGGGGCTGATCTGTAGATCTTCTGCGGCTGTGAAGCGCTGTAGTTATAATTGTGACTCCTGAGAACCAGAGAGAATAACAGAAGACATGACTCGTGTTTGTCACAGATGAGTTCTTGTCCGTCTCGGACACAGGTAGAGACTTACCGTGTTTGTGCAGGTCTTGAGCTCTTGAAGGAAGTGCAGAGGATTGCTCCACCTAATATTTCCAGAGCTGCTGCCGCCCATCCCAGATACAGACCGGCTCCCAGTTCATACCTCAAACATCACATGTATAATGGCATTTACATCAGACTACAAGATGCTCCATGACCAAAAGTGTGTCGGAAACCTTCTGTGTTAGAGTCTCAAATCTGATCCTCAGGATCTTTTGAGGAGCGTTCGTTTCCAGAAGCTTTACTTTCACTGTTCCTCAGCGGAGGAATGATCTTCACAAGCCTCCAAGCCTCCTCACATCTTCTGAGGAGAGTTTATTTCTTCAGCTCTCCATCACTGTGTTATATGTGCGGATCATTTACATCTCATCTCATTACTGGAGATATAGAGCCATGACTGATCTTTAGATCAGTTTATGTCAGTATCTGCTCTACTGTTATAAAGATCTGATTGATTTACATCACCAGCAGCAGAATTTCATCATATAAAGATCAGCGTCTGCACCAAATGCATGTCTCTGAATAAAACCGAGCTGTTTTTCCTCCATATTCTCAGACTATATGAGCCATAAAAGCCTGATGGATCAAATATGATACTCAACAAAAAAACACAGAAATACACACTCTTTTTTAATATTTTTTCTTAAGATTCAATAAACTCTTCAATATCAAAACCTTATTATTTTTGACCCTGGAGCACAAAACTAGTCTTAAGTGTCAATTTCCCGAAATTGAGATTTATGCATCATCTGTAAGCTGAATAAATCATCTTTCCATTGATGCATGGTTTGTTAGGGTGCAAAAAAATCTAAATGTTGAGAAAATCATCTTTAAAGTTGTCCAGATTAATTCTTAGCAATGCATATTACTAATCAAAAACTATGTTTTGATATATTTACGGTAGGAAATTCACAAAATATCTTGTTTTTTGTTAGTCTTTTACTTACTTTGTTCCTCCATAAAAAGGATCATTAAACTCCTGAACGACTCGAGCGGCGTACCACGACACGGCCACCATAACACACACACCTGACAGAGAGAACAGACCGATGTGAAGATGAATATGTTTAGATCATTCAGTCCGAGTGTGTGTTATTACTCTGACCTGACAGGATGAACATGATCCCTGCGGTGAGGCTGATCTTCCCTTTCGTCTCCTCAGATGTGCTGCCCAGTTTAGTGCACTTGAGTCCCATCGTGGCCAGAATAACAGCCAGCAAACCCAGAATGAGAGCGATTATCATCAGAGCCCGACAGGCCTGGATGTATCCTACAACACACACAACACATACTCAACCATCACATCATAAACACAGCCTACAAGCTTCATATATCTTTACAAATAGGTGCATGTACAACAGTAAGTATCCAAAATGTCATATTTGAACATTACCATTTAAGGGAAATATCACAGTTCTCTCAGAAAAAAGGTTACTGTTCTAGATAATATCATTAAGATACAAATATGTACCATTTAGAGATAAATTATACAAAAATGTACCTTTTAGCCTTTTGTACCTTTTTTCTTCTCTGAGAGTTTAAATAACAAAGTACCATACTATTAAATCCAGGTCATATTTCACCCCAAAAGCAAAAGAAAAAATATAATTTATAATTAATTATATTTTGCATGAAAATGAAGCCTGTTCTTGAGACCATTATGATTACTTTAATTCCAACATTGCTTTTTTTCATTTAAATTAATTATGTTAAAAAAACATAAAATGTCATTATAGTGTTTGTTGTACCACCTTTCAATTATTCAGGTAATAATTTATAAGTTATTGTTTTAAATTGGTTGAAAATTATGACAAAACAGACTTATTATTATTATTATTATTATGCAAAATATAAATAATTATACACAAATTATAAAAAAAAGTCCTTAAATTTTTCTTTGATTTACAAAGCATGACAGTTCAAAAGTTTGGGCTCAGAAATTAATATTTTAAATCAGCAAGGATGCATTAAATTGATCAAAAGTGACAGTAAAGGCATTTATAATGTTATAAAAGATTTCAAATTCAAATAAACGCTGTTCTTTTGACATTTCTATTAATCTGTGAACGAACAGCACAACTGTTTTCAACATTGATAATAATGAAAGTGAAAGTGAAAAGTGAAATAATAATCAGAATAAATAATAACCAGGAAAGAAAATACAGCTGCACATCACAGAAATAAATTACACTTTAACAGAGATTCACACAGAAAACATTTTTTTTAATATTGAAATAATATTTCACAATTTTTACTGTATTTTTAATCAATAATTTTCAAAAAGATTAAAAATCTGACCCAAAACTAATAAATGATATAAGTTCAAGTAATATGGTATGATGCAGTACTACAGTAGATATCAAAAGCATTAACTTCACTTAAATTAAGTATTTATGTCTGGGTAATATTTGTAAATAAAATGAATATTAAATATATTTTTTTCATTTTAAATTATTTTGAAAATTGTTTAACAATGTCGAAATTGACAAATCACATGACCATAGTTGGTGTGTTTGTGAGGTGGTTGTGTGTGTGTGTGTGTCTCTGTGTGTGTGTGTGTGTGTGTGTGTGTGTGTGTGTGTGTGTGGTGTGTGTGTGTGTTACCAGCCAGAGAAAACAAGGACTCAAACTTCTTGCAGTTGGTGACGCCGGTGCTTGCCTCAGCACACGAATGCCACAGGTTCTGATAGTACCACAAAGACGTGATCACCTGATCCGCAAACGTTGACGTGCGCCACGAATCATTCACCAACGACACGAAGGAGAGCAGCCAGCCTCCCAAACACATCAAGAACCCCAGCAGCTGAACCCCAGTCGACATGATCGACTAACACCGGTTCAAATCCACACAATATCCAAGAAAACCCTGTTCTGAATCCACAGCTCCTCCAGCAGACAGACCGAGCATCGGACCCGGATGAGATGTGTTTGACTGTGTTATAGATTCAAGAGTCATAAAACCATAAACTCTGCTCCCTCCTATGTGACTTTTACTAGATAACACCGTGGAAGTCAATACTGGAAGTGTCATGTGACTTAAGAGACAAAAGTCTGAGTGTGACCTCTGTAACAGAAGGCCTTGACCTTTAACGAGGTCAAACTGGGGTCACGCTGTGTGTGTTGCTTTAAGAAATGGAGGGTCAAACGAAATAATCAGTGACCATTTGATTCTAAATGAACAATAATTTGTCTTTGCATGAACACATTATATAAATAATGCACAGTAGATGAAACAAGGGTCATGTTTAACTAGAAAAGTTTTATAAGTCTGTGATGAACTTTGAATGATGGCTTAACAAAGCCTTGTCTGAAAGATTGAGAAGTCTTAAGATGTATTATTTAGCCTATATACTATTGTTATTTTAGTATCACTGATATACCATCCTAGCTTTTGAATTTTGTTACAGTTTAGTAATTTTGCTTTGTTTTTATTATTTTTGGAAAATATGTCTATATTGTTTTTAATTTGAGTTATTTGAAGAAAAAATGAGAATTGTTGCTTTGCTCGAATAATTGTAAAAAAAATTGTATTGTTTAGTTTTGATGAACTAAAATCCTGATTATAGTATCCATTAATATTTTGAATAATTTTTTATTTTTATATTTAATATTTTCATTTTAACTTTAGTTTAAGTTTTAGCAATTTTGTTAAATTGGTTTTATAATTTTTTCGTTTTTTTTTAAATACATTTATTTATAATATTTCAGTTTTATTATTTTAATACTTTAACTTAAACTTGTGTATTTCAGTTATGTCACCATTATTTATTTCAACTTTAATTTAATGAATGAAAATGGTTTTCATTTTAGCTAACATATATGCACTTTTTTAAATTTAAATCCGGTTCCTGTAATTAAAATTTCAGTTTAGTTTGTTGTAGATTGTGTCCAATTCAAATTTAACTCATAAATGGAAAATAATTCAATTCTTAAATTCTGAATTCTGCCCCAAGAGTACATTTAAAACACATCTGGAGAAAACTCCACTGTATTCTAGAGTAAAGGCGTGTGTGAGTGTTTTATCAGTTTTTATAACCTCGTTTTGTCACAGCACTGAGCCTCAGAGATCCAGTAAAACCGTGATGATACTGTATCACTGAAACCAACATGCATTATGACGTAACACTAGCGAAGGTGCATGTCTCACCTGGAAGTCCCAGAACGGTTTTGAATCTCTGACAGTGAATGGCTCCGAGCGAGTTAGACGCACACGACATCCACAGGCCTTCAAAGCGAAAGCTGGCCGTCACCACAGCCTCTCCATGACTGGCTTTCCTCCAAACGGCTGAGTTGATGGAACTGGACTCCAAACACCAGCCGACGATTCCCAGAAACATTCCCATCAGCTGAACCACCATCGATGCCATCCTGAGCGAGGGATTCTGAGAAGAGACACATTTATCAAACTTTATGCACAGACAAACTCGGTTTTTTTTATAAGAAAGGTCACTGTCTGATGCTCCAGAAGGAAACCTGATGCATTAAGAGCCAGGGGTTGAAAACTTTTGAACAGGATGATGATGTGTACATTTTTCTCATTTTGTTCATACATCATATCTGCTCATTTAGTGTTGCCCTTCAAAAGCTAGAGTTACATGTTTCCCGGAAGACCAAATAAGGAAAACTGACCCAGTGTTCAAACTTTTTGTGATATTGGTGTCCCTCAGTTGTCGTCTGTGTGAAAAAGATGACTCTGAAAATCATCAGTGTTGTGCTAGTTACTAAGAAATAGTAATTAGTTACAGTTACTAGTTACCTCATTCAAAAAGTAACTCAGTTACTCTTTTGATTACTTACACCAAAAAGTAATGCATTACTGTTAAAAGTAACTTTTTGGTTACTTTTTTAACAGAACGTTCTTTAATGTTCCCATTAATGCTCTTTTATACGTTATGGTCTATACAAACACAAAACTGACTTAAACAGAAAGTAATTTTTAAACACTATTTTGATTAAGTCAGACCAGCACAAACTGAATATTGTATATCACAAGGATTTCTGAAATAAATAACAAAACAAGCAGAATAATATATATTCAGAATCAAAGACTAAAGTGGCTTCTGCATCATAAAAGCTGTTGTGTTGAGCCCTTAAAAATGTTCCTTTCACAGCTTATGAAAACTATCAACAATGGACAACATAACACAAAACATTTTGAAATATTGAATTGTTGACAACCATAAATTATATGCATTAAAAAAAAAAAAAAAAAAAAAAAAAATATATATATATATATATATATATATTATTTATTTATTTTTGCATATGTTTCTTGAAAACAAATATATTCATTGGATAAAGCCAGGTTTAAAATGATTGTGATTTTGTTGATATATCAGAGTTAGAGGTTTATTGAATTTCAGAATATACTGTCAACGGACAGAAAAAAATAATAATATTTAAGGAATGAAATGATATAAAATCAGTATGAATAATTTATGAACAAACCCCTCTATAAAAACCTTCAGAATATAGATATGAATAAAACTTCTAAGTATGGTGTATGTTGGTGCATGCAGTGCTTTTGCATAAACTGTAGTGTATTGCCTTCATCAGGAGTAAAATATCAAGAAATTTGATAGACATGTTAACACACTTTCTCAAAAATAACATCCAGTGTTTTAATACCCTTCTAAGTTCAATACAGAACCATAAACTCTTGCAAAAAACTAGGCTCTTCAGGCAGATGTGATTCTAAATGCAACTATTAATATAATTAAAGATCATTTAAGCATTTCTAGAGTGCACACGTGTTCTATTCCTGATTCATCAAACATTGGACTTTAAACTCTTGTGAAATAAATAAATTTATTAATTAATCTATCTAATAAAATGTATGAAAAAACATTTAACATCCTCACTCATAATAACGAATATTTTATAATATCACTGAGATTTTTATTCAGATTTCAAATTAAATGTTACGTTTGTTTTAATTTTCAGTAAACTTCTTGTGATTTTGTCTTTTTTTTAAATAGTTTTTCTATCCATTTTTATTGCGGTTTTAGTTATTAAATCAGGTTAAACTAAATGAAAATGAGAAATATTGCCTTGCAACTGGCTGAAATAAAATCAGTTTTTAAAATGTTATTTCAAATAACAAAGGATTTTTATGATTTGAAGATTACCTTAGTTTACTTTACTATTTAACTAGAACACAGAAGATGTGAGAACTAAAAACATATTGGGAAGTTAACACGAACTGCTTCAGCATAATTCAGTTTGACTTCAGATTAAACCTAAAGTACATTCATAAACTTCTACTGATCATTCTATTGAGGGAAATTGATATTATACGCACCTCTGTGGCTCCCAGTGAATTATGACCTAATAATGAAGAATAATTAGAAGTTTCCTCTGAAATTGTGACTTGCGAACACGGTTTTCAGTCTATTTGAAAGACGGGTGAGTGTCACTGTGTTAACATTGGCTTGAGGTCAATAACCCTGAAAAATCAAACCCTCTTCTAAACAGAAAAAGGGGACAAAGAGAGAGAGAGAGAGAGAGAGAAATGGACAGATGGCCTTCTTTCCAGATGAGACTTGATTCAGAGTGTGTTTCACACACTTCACAGGACACGGATTACAGCATTATCAACCGTGAACAAACACAAAGTCAGACTTTATTCCACTCAAGTATTTAAAAATGCATTAAGAAAGTATATTCGTTTTCAAAAGTTTGGGGTGTTTTTGAAAGAAGTCTCTTCTGCTGATGACTGAAACCAAAATTGAAAAAAATGAAATATTATTTTAATTTAATATAAGTGTTTTCTGTAAGAATAGATGTTAAAATTGAATTTATTCCTGTGATGCACAGCTGTATTTTCAGCATCATTCCTCCAGTCTTCAGTGTCACATGATCTTCAGAAATCATGAAAATGTGATGATTTGCTGCTCAAGAAACATTTCTGATTATTATCAATATTGAAAACAGTTATTTTTTGTGGAAACCAGATTTTTATGATTATTAACAGCATTTAAATTTTTAAAGAATAGCATTTATTTGAAACATTTTTGTAACAAATGTCATTGCAGTCACTTTTGTTTATAAATTGAATGTATCCTTGTTGAAAAGTATTAATTTCTTTCACAGGAAAAATGAAAATCGTACTGAACACAAACTTTTGAACTTTTAATCAAACCTTTTTTACTACAGAAAAGCCAGTTTGTCAACAAAAGTCTAATATACTAACATTGAGCTTCACTTTATTTTTGCTAAATATATTGATTTCTTGTGTGTTTTGGGGAAAAGTATGATCTGGATATTTCTTCATGAAACTCAAACGGTGTAATTAATTAAAGAAAAACCAGTAGACAAAAACCGAGTGGTGTATGTGACTCAGAATGATGCGATGGAAGTAAACGAGTGATAACTGGGAAACAGGAAGAGACGAGCGATACAGTGACTTCATTAAAACACGAGGAAGTTAAAAACAGACACATTGTTCAAGAGTATAAATATATGAAAAAATATGGCACAGGTGTGTGTGTGTGTGTGTGTGTGTTTTAGAGAAACATGGTTAATCATTCACATCAACAAGGACCAAAGTCTCATCTGAAACTTAGAAAAGAAACAATGTAAGCAAAACATATTACACACAATTATAGCAAATAAAACAAAAGCTGACACCTGATCATTTCTAACAACAGATTTTAAATTATTTTATTCAACATTTAAGTTTCTGTACATTGTGTCAAATGTTATTGAGACGTAAAGCGACCTCAAAGCTGTATGATGAAGCTCCGCCCCTTTAGATACATATGCATTTCTTAGCAAAGAGGGCGGAGCTACTTGGACTCAAATTTAAAATAGGAGGCGGGGCCTAATGACATCACAGCTGTACTAGCATTAATCCCTGTGACTGAAACAGACCTCACTCTGTGCCTCTCTCACAAAATAATCAATGCAATCCTGTGTCTGTGTCCGCATCCATTTCTCAATCTTGTTTTTGTTCTCCATGTCACCTGCTCAGCGTCTACCCATAATGCATGGTTCTATTTCGAGCTGTTGCCACCAGCGCCCCGTCCTCTTGTTCTGAAGTCATGCCACAACTTCACCAGCGGCTCTCTGTTCTTCCAAACGAGCTCGTGACCGTAAATTATGTACCAGCTAGAGGAAGAGAGAGAGAGAACTTTTGACACATTAAGCACAGTGAATGAACATGCTTGTCTTTGCATGTTTACAGCTGGAATAAGATCCATTCAGAGGTCAACCGAGACACATTACAATCACACTTACTGTTGAAAATGAATCTCAAATACAGCCCATTTCAAGGCAAGGGTCCCTGAGCGATTTATTATATTTAACTTAAACTAATACCATAAAAATATACATTGTAGTTAACTACAACAGAATAAATTTAAACTGAAATAAAATATAATTGAACTTATTTTATTTCAGCGACTTGCCAAGGCAACATGTCTCTTTTTTTAAGCGAAGCTTTAAGTACTAAACAGAATAAACTAAAAATAACGATTACATTTAATTAAGACTATATACACATTAAAAAAAAGGATAAAAACACAACATGATTACTAAAACAGAAAAACTAAAAATTTGATCAAATTACTTGCCATTTTTATTATTATTTTTTTGTTTGTTTTTCAATATTTCTATTCAACTTAAAAAAGAAAATTACGTTTTAGTGAGTTTACTACTTCTTAAACTTTTCTTTAGTTAGTTGCAAAGGCAACGTATCTAATTTTCACTTCAGTTTTTTTTTAGGTTTTTCATCTAACATTAATATTTTATTTCATTTTCTCTTTAATTAGTTTAACAAAAAACATATTTAATAGTTCTAGTTATCAATAACTATACTTTCTCCTTTCAGCTAGACAGATGTAAATGTAAGTGAAAGCAGAGTGTTACTCACATGCCGAATAAAGCTCCTCCTAAATGAGCTGCGTGATCGAAAAAACGCCATCCCAGAATCAAGCCTGTGGTATCCAAGGCAACGATGGCCTTAAGAGCCTATTGGCAGGAGAAGATCATGAGAATGTGGCCATAATTGCTAAACAGAAACTCTCTCTTACACACACACACACACACACTCACGTTTCCGGCGGTGAAGGTGTACATGGGGAGGAAGATGATGGCCAGCTTGGCTTCAGGCATTTTGGTGCAAACAGCTGCTAGGACAGTCATAATGGCCCCTGACTGACAACGCAACAATCTGGTTAAGACACTCACATGAACACTGATGAAAACCTGAAATGTTTAATCTGAAAACACACTCACTGCCCCCAGTGATGGACCAAACCGACCCATCGCCGTTTTACTCATATAACTGACAAACGTAGAAATCACACCTGAGAACAAGGGCACAGAAAGATGAAATCCTATAACATTGATGAATTTATAGGAAGTAGGATGGTTTTGGAAATCTGAAAACTAAATCTGAAAACTGAAAAATAGATAGAGACCTGCGGAGAGGTAGAGCGCCATGAACTGCTCTTTGCCCATCAAGTTGACGATGCTCGAAGAGAAACTCCAGAGCACGTACATGTTGGCCGCCATGTGAAAGAGAGAATAGTGACTGAACGTGGACAGCAGCATGGGCCAACACAGCGCCTCTGAAACCAGATAACAGTCCAGATTAAATTACTGCATAAAATAGATCAGAATCTAGATTAAATTACTACATAAACCAGATCACAGTGCAGATTAAATTACTGCATAAACTAGATCAGAATCTAGATTAAAATACTGCAAAAACAAGATCAGAATCCAGATTAAATTACTGCATAAACTAGATCACAATCCAGATTAAATTACTGCATGAACAAGATCAGAATCCAGATTAAATTACTGCATGAACAAGATCACAATCCAGGTTAAATTACTGCATGAACAAGATCACAATCCAGATTAAATTATCAGAATCTAGATTAGATTACTGCATAAACAAGTTTAGAATCCAGATTAAATTACTGCATAAACTAGATCGCAATCCAGATTAAATTACTGCATAAACAAGATCACAATCCAGATTAAATTATTGCATAAACAAGATCAGAATCCAGGTTAAATAACTGCATAAACTAGATCACAATCCAGGTTATATTACTGCATGAACAAGATCAGAATCCAGATTAAATTACTGCAAAAACAAGATCAGAATCCAGATTAAATTACTGCATAAACTAGATCACAATCCAGGTTAAATTACTGCATGAACAAGATCAGAATCCAGATTAAATTACTGCATGAACAAGATCAGAATCCAGATTAAATTACTACATAAACAAGTTTAGAATCCAGATTAAATTACCACATAAACAAGTTTAGAATCCAGATTAAATTACTGCATAAACCAGATCACAATCCAGGTTAAATTACTGCATGAACAAGATCAGAATCCAGATTAAATGATCAGAATCTAGATTAGATTACTGCATAAACAAGTTTAGAATCCAGATTAAATTACTGCATAAACTAGATCGCAATCCAGATTAAATAACTGCATAAACAAGATCACAATCCAGATTAAATTATTGCATAAACAAGATCAGAATCCAAGTTAAATAACTGCATAAACTAGATCAGAATCCAGGTTAAATTACTGCATAAACTAGATCGCAATCCAGATTAAATAACTGCATAAACAAGATCACAATCCAGATTAAATTATTGCATAAACAAGATCAGAATCCAGGTTAAATAACTGCATAAACTAGATCAGAATCCAGGTTAAATTACTGCACAAACAAGATCAGAATCCAGATTAAATGATCAGAATCTAGATTAGATTACTGCATAAACAAGATCAGAATCCAGATTAAATAACTGCATAAACTAGATCAGAATCCAGATTAAATTACTGCATAAACTAGATCAGAATCTAGGTTAAATTACTGCATAAACAAGATCAGAATCCAGGTTAAATTACTGCATAAACTAGATCAGAATCTAGATTAAATTACTGCATAAACTAGATCAGAATCTAGATTAAATTACTGCATAAACTAGATCAGAATCCAGATTAAATTACTGCATAAACAAGATCAGAATCCAGGTTAAATTACTGCAAAAACAAGATCAGAATCCAGATTAAATTACTGCATAAACTAGATCAGAATCCAGACTAAATTACTGCATAAACTAGATCAGAATCCAGATTAAATTACTGCATAAACTAGATCAGAATCTAGATTAAATTACAGCAAAAACAAGATAAGAATCCAGATTAAATTACTGCATAAACTAGATCAGAATCCAGATTAAATTACTGCATAAACTAGATCGCAATCCAGATTAAATTACTGCATAAACTAGATCGCAATCCAGATTAAATTACTGCATAAACTAGATCAGAATCTAGATTAAATTACTACATAAACTAGATCAGAATCTAGATTAAATTACAGCAAAAACAAGATCAGAATCCAGATTAAATTACTGCATAAACTAGATCGAAATCCAGATTAAATTACTGCATAAACTAGATCGCAATCCAGATTAAATTACTGCATAAACTAGATCGCAATCCAGATTAAATTACTGCATAAACTAGATCAGAAACTGTCATGATGATGCCACCAAAACTTTGACTTTGTCATCAAAACCTTGTACTATTTATATACTATTACTGTATTTATTAAAGTTTTTAATAAGCTTTTTATTTTTAAATTTTAAGTAATTTTGTTATGTGCATTTGTAATTTTTATTAGTTATGTTTTACATTTATATTTAATTTTATTTCTATTTAAAGTTATTTCCAGTTATTAATTTTAATGCTTAAATTAAAAAATATTTCAGTTAGTTGCCAAGGCAAGATTTTCATTGTTTATAGTTTTTACGTCTAATATTTATATTTTATTTCAGCTTCACTTTCCATTAGCTATTTTTTTTTTAAATTTGTTTTAGGTTTAATGATAATATCCCTTGTTTGCGGTTGCTAAAAGGAACAATTATGCTACGAGGAATCTTGTGCATGTTTACTGTACCAGAAATTAAAGCATAATACAAATTATTATATATACAGTTTCTTTTAATTCTTTATTATTAATTTAAGAATATTTTTAACACCAAAGAAGACTGAAAACATACTAGACTGTACAATTAAGTGTATAATCCTAATTCATAAAATTTTGAGGCGATGTAAACAAGACTGAGCCTGAAAGAAATTTTTTATTCAAATGCAGCATATTATGAAAGCCAAACAGATGAGTTGACTCACTGGAGGAGGGGTCAGATGTGAAGTACTTGAGCATGGTGCGCTGCAGAGAAGGAACTCTCCAACAACAAAACACCAACGCGTTCGCTGCAATGATGCCTGGCAAAGACAGAGATTTGTTCAGAGGGAACAGTGCACAGAGAGACAGATGGACAGCATCTGTTTATTTAATAAAACTACATTAAATACATTGTCTCCTTAATCTATACTGCTCATCTGTGTGATACGAATGCTTGTGTCATTCAGACTGACCTGTGACTGTTTTCTGTCCATCACTTAAACTGTTCCACCACTGGCTCACCTGCAGAACAACATACATCTATTAATCTCCAATCGAAAAACAGAAACGTCAGTTAAACGGACACACACCTGCTTGCCCAAATCGCCTTGTTTCTGAGGCCGTTTCTTCTCCAACCAATCTGCTTTAACATCATCGAAGTAACCCTGTACTCTAGATTTTAGACTTTCGTATTGCCATATCGCCGCTCCGCCGAACGAACAACCTGTAAACTGAGCTGGAGTTACTACGATATTCTGAAAGATCACACAAATATTGGACCTTGTTCTTTTAATAACGATATTTTAATGGTCCTACTGAAATACCAGTTTAAGTATAATGACATTTCATGAATGAGGCACACCATGTGTCAGTAAAATTGACCTACCCCTATAGTGAAGACCAATGGTTTGACCAGTCTGCCAAATGACCTGGTGGGTATGTGAGGGGTGGGCGGGTCTGGAGCAGGAGCCACGCCCTTTTTGTGGAGGATTTCATTTTGCTCCGCCTCTTCTGGCACACCCTTCTTTGGCTCCTCCCTCTTTGCTACTTTGCGAAAGCCAGACCTCTGCTGCGTCTGTAGAGTGAATCTATTTGGAGCAAAACAATGATAAAATATTGCATTCATATCGATTTTCAAAAGGATGGGATGAGGAAAAAATAAAAACAGTCACTCAAAAATGTTATCTTAATATTTAAAGACTTGTTTGATAAAATTGACTTAAAGAGAACTTATAAACAATATATTTAAAGCATTTATTTTATATAATATAATGTGGGAGGGAGTTGATTTGACTGGATAATTCAATGTACGATATAAGATGTAATGTATTATATTATAATATAATAATAATGTGGGATGAAACCATTTTTTTATGTTTAATTAAAAACACAAACAAAACAAAAAAACACTGCTGTACAATTCTCGTGACTCTCTAGGACAATAATTATTCAAAAAAAAAATACTTTACACTTTGGTTAGCTATAACTGGCTCGTTTAGAAAGGGGGCGTGGCCAAGTGCACCCAAAAGCCTATAAATAAAAATCGTGCGACAGGTGATTGTTAACAAGCATGCAAACGTTTTTATTTATTACAAATCATAAGGTCCATTCTTATTTCTAGCTCTCCGTAAATAATGTCTACATCTATAAAGGTTTTGAACAGAACTAAAGACGGGTTTATAATCGAAACAGTTGATCATTATCGTTATGTCTCTAACAACATTTATCCGTTTGAACACTTTAAGCAGAAGCTTTGATGAATTAAATTAAAGCCACTGGAGCTGCTGTGAGTGACGTGAGGCGCTCAGTAAATAAACGCGAGGTCAGGGGACTGTTTGTTACCTGCTGGTCAGGTAGTGTGTGCTGCTTATGTCCTCTGAAACCCATCTGAAAACTGAAGCCCTCAACGCCATCATCACTGCTGCTGATGCAGAGGCTGCTTCCGCTTCCGGCTCAGAGCGCGCACACAGCGGTGTCTGCTGGAGGAGGACGCGCACAGCATTGACAAGACTGAGAGCTATTTTAAAAGAAAAGAAAACGTGCACTTTAAATCTAATCATATATATTTACAATCAAGATTTAAAATGTTACAAAATGTATAAAAATTGCGTTTTGATTTATTTCCATGCTTACATGTTTGTTTGTTTTTTTTTAAGCAGATTATGCTCATTTTTATTTTGTTTTTATTCATTTAGCTTTCTTTTTTTTTGTCAGAGTTAATACATTTATTTATTTCCATGCTTACATATTTGTTTATTTTTTAAGCAGATTTTGCTCATTTTTATTTATTTTTAAAAGGTTTCTTTTTTTGTCAGAGTAAATTAATTTATTTGCAAGTTTGCACATTTGTTTATTTTATTCATTCATTTATTTCAATCAATTGCAGCACAGTTTAATTTAATTATTTATTATTTTTATTTATTTTAATACATTTTACTTGTTTATTTATTTATTAATTAAATTATTTTATTTGAATTCTTGCTGATTTATTTATTTATTGGCAGAGATGATATATTTATTCATTTAATTATTTATTTGCATTCGATTGAATTTCTTTATTTGTATTTATTTATTATGATTATTCATTTATTTACATTATTCGTTTTTTGCATTTTATTCATTTATTTGCAAGTTTGTGATTTTTAAAGTAATTAATTAGGCTATGTGCCACAGTTTGCAAATTAATTTTTTTATAATATTTTTATTATTATTAATTTCTATTTTTGTTAGAGTTAATTAATTTGCATTGCTTGCACAGTTGTTTATTTCACTAATTTATAACTGTAGCAGGTTACATTTAATTTGTATTATTTTACGATTTTTTTGTTTATTTATTTATTTAATAATTTATATATTTTGAGAATTTGTTAATTTTTCATTCATTAATTATGTGGCAGAGTATGCACATTTGTTTGTATTATATATGAAAAAATTGCAGTAATTTATATTTTTATCAGAAGTAAGTTATTTTTGTTGCATGCTTGCATATTTATTTTAGTAATTTTTTATTATTGTAGCAGGCTTTGATTTTTTTTTTTTTTTAATTGTATTATTTTCTTTATTCATTATTTTTTGTAATTTATTAATTAAAGGTTTATGTGGCAGGATTTTATTTGTACCTATTTTTTTATTATTATTGTTTTAGTTTTCAAATATGATGTTAGTATATTTTTAGTTATTTATTTGCAGAGGCGGTGTTTCAGCACGTGAATGACTAGTAAAGAACAGAAATCAGCGGTGCGCATCACAGAGAGTACAGCGCGTGCGCTCCGCTGCTTCGGTCCTTCTCGCGAATATGGCGGCGCCTGGGCTCTCCAGCCGGGCCGGTTCAGCTGGCAGTAGCCCCACCGCCACCCCGAGCAGCACCAAACACGTCCCGCACTCCCCCGAGCTGGACTTCAGGTCCGGAACCAGGATCGAGGAGCTTAACCGGCTGATCGCCGAATTCAGCAAGTACGAGCAGCGCGAGTACGACGACCAGCGCGCGCTCGAGATCCACACGGCCAAAGACTTCATCTTCTCTATGCTCGGTGAGAAAGAGCTCTGCTCCGACACAAAGCAGTACATGCATACCATGCATCTGAAAGGGAAGTGCGCTTTTGCGCGTGCAGTGCGTCTATTTGTCTTTGTCACGCGCTTCGGTCTGTTTGGGTGTGTTTGCAGCTTCAACACCCTCAACTCAGGTTTGCGCTGTTATTCAGGTGCTTTATGTGCATGAGCTGACAAATTAAGGTAATCTGCTTGCTGTTCAAACAACAGTTAAGTCCATAAAATTATATTCTGCCATCTATTTACTTACATTTCTTGCTGCCATTGTTTACTGGCTGTATGACTTTCTATATTCATTGGGAAACAAAGGGAAATACACAATTTCCAAGCCTCTCTGTATCCATTTAGTGAAAGTGGAAGGTCAGCAGTGGCTGTCAAGCTACAGAAAGAGCAAAAATGCACGTTTGAAGCCATAAAATTAAACTTAAAGATATACATTTTCACCTTTAATGACATGTAGCTTGCTTTGGTTGATTATCGGAAGGAAAAACTGGGGGCAAATATGAAAAGTTTAATAAGGAATAGAATTAAATGGAAATTAAAAACTTTAACAAAATCACAGACATGCAAGCAATAATTTAATGAATAATGAAACGGCCAAACATGAATAACTAGCAAATCTTCATACCTTTAATAAATAAATGAATAAATACATTTTAAAATGTGAATGAACAAAAATAAAATTACACAATAAAGTAAAAACAAATGCACAAACCCTGTTAAAATATTAACACATTAATATTAATAATAATAAAAATAAACAAGCTTTAAGCATGCAAATAAAACTAAATGCTGTTTTTTTGCAGCCTATGATTGTATACTATAAAATGAAAAAAATACTGACCTGTTCACTGATTTATGACTTAAAAATAGGCATCACATTAGGTTTAATATTATTTATGTTAAACACTGTCCAAATGCATGAAAAAAGATGCATGCATTCAAGATTTCTGTATTTGAAATGTAGGTCTGAATATGTTTTGAAGTGAAAATGGTTGTAAAAAATGTAATGTGTAACCAGACCAGCAGGAATAAGTGCCACCAAATTAGTAGTAATGTGGTGCCATTAGAAAGAGCATCACTGCATAAAAATAGCACATAAAAGCTGCATTTATTCCTTAAAGAGTTAAACTCTCAGAGACGCTGAACAGAAGCAATGCACTGTGAAGCAGAAGATCTCAGCAGAAGGGATCTGTCCGGATGCATGAGTTCAGGAGCAGTGAGCGTGTTTGAGCCTCGGGGCCAAGCACTGACTCTCTTTCTCACACGGGTTTACTCATGCATGCACTTATACACTCATCTGTGCTGCATGGAGAACAGAAATCACTACTGACAGTTTTTACTTCTTTAAGTCACATTATGAAAGTAAAGTGGGTTGCGATCGCTGCTGGGTCATTCTGTGTCAAATCTGTATAAAGAAAAAAAGAAATATGATGAAAGCCAAATTATTAAATACCATTAATTAATATTTACTGCTTAATACACTATTTGTATAGGATGGTCAAAATGTTGATTTTCACCTGAGATTTAGAGCCAAATTACAGGAGGGTAAAAATGACTAAAAAGATTGCAACATCATGTTATTTTTACACACAGTTTGTTAGGTCTACAAATCCGTTGACATCAGAAATCTATGTGGCTTTCTATGCTAATGTTAAAACGTGGTAAAAAGCATTTTTTTCACCTCAAAAGGTTTGCATGCCTGTAGCTCAAGAATTATTAAAGATTTCTGAATATCCTTTTACATTTTAGTTCTTAACACATTTTTCTTTTGCAGTCTTAATTCTAAGGCCAAACATGATTTGATTACAGAGATATGGGGATCTCAAAAGTGGCTCAAGGAGTGACATGTTAAACTGTGCACATTTTCAGTAGTCAATAACCATATGTGCATTTCTTTAAAAAAGGAATGTCTGAAGAACATCAGAACATACCCATCCGAGTCCCAAAAAAAAAAATATTTTCCGAAGTATGCATGCTTGTAACTCAAGAAGTATTAAAAGGATCTCAATATAATTTCACATTAAACTTTTCTTTTCCTTTCCTCATTTTTCAGTCAGGGATCTCAGTGCAACTCCATGTGCAAATAATCATTTTGATCCCCTTCTACAAAATAGTGGATCACTCCATAATATTTAATATTTTGTCTTTCATCTTCATTTATGTATTTCTTTAATGAGAAAAATGAATGACCAGAATGACCCTGTAGCATACTGAGCTTGAGTTTACTGCACTCTTATTATGATAGATGCTCAAATTGTGGGTCTGAATGTGTATTTCTGAATGTGGAACTTGCTGTGGGCTCAAATGTAAAAGGCACACACACACACACATGAATCACTAAGTTGTTTTGGGTTTTCTGAGCGTCTCTGGAGGTTCTGCTGCTGCTGACGGGAGATTTTAATACCCCCGAGTCACTGGCTGAATCACGAGCTTGAGCCAGGTGTGACTAGGGATTATTTTCTTCAGGAGTCTGTGGACGGTTTGTCAGGTCTGGAATGTTCTTGTGTTTGTGTAGGAATAGTTTTCTAGACGGTATTGCATGTTCTCTGTTGCTCTTGTGGTTATAGATTAACCTTTGTGTCAATTGCTTTATTATGAAATGTAGTTTTGTGTAGCAACCCTTTGTTCCCTTAGCTTAACAATTTATGTAATATACTTTTCACATTAAGTTCGTGAGATTTGATGTGGAATTAATGATACTAAAGTAGGCTTTTAAGTGGGTTTCATGAGATTCAAAAAAATATATACATGTATATTATTTTTATTTTTTGTAATTTGACTTCTGATCATAATGTGATGTGCTTTGTACGTTCAATTAAAGTCATTAATTAAAGTGCAAAATTAATTATGCAAGAGAAAATGGGTCTCTTAAAATGAACAACTAAGTTTCCTTTTTTAGAATTTTTTTATTTTTTAAATGCATACATCAAAAATAAACATTTAATTATTACCCAATGTTTCTCTGTCTGTACTTGTACTGTGAACAATGACAATAAAGTTGACAGATGAATTAAGTGCATTTAAGTGCCATTCAGTTGGGGTTTTAAATAAAGCATTTTCTGAGATGCACATTAAACACATAAAACATAAATTTTAGGGATGTAGGCGTTTTCCGCAAATATCACATTCGAATATTTGAGCTCACAAAAAAACGAATATCCGTTTATTTAAATTAATTTTAATGAGACAGACGTTATTTTTCAGCAACATTTATTGTTTCCGTCATTTTGAACAAGCTTACACAAACTAAGCTTGAACATTACACGTCGTGTTTTGTAGCTGAAAACCTTTAACAATGCGTGCAAACAAACAAAAGTAGATTAAAAGCAACAAAAAAAAGTGAACAAGAAAAAACATAAAGCAGCCTGCAGCAATTAGGCTATTGTAGAACGTAGCCTACACTTAACTTGAAAACTTTTAAACTGTCAGCAAATCTTTTTTGCTTTCTTTTCTATTGTTTTACAATGTTCTTGTTAAGAAACACTGGCATGTAAACATGATCGGGGGAAAGTCGGCTCCTGTCTGTTAACAATAAGGCCGGCCGCGGAGAAAACGCGCTCTGACGGCACAGACGTTGGCGGGACTCACAAATAACGGTGTGCTAAGCGAATAAGTTTTGTGAAGCGCTTCGTGTTTTGTTTCACCACTGAATGAGATCCTCATCTGGTGAAATACATGGCTCCAGCAAGAACTGTTCCCACTCGTCTCGGCTGGACTCTCTGTAATCATCGCTGGAGTACTGGCTCTGCCTTTTCCGACGAGTGGCCATTGCATCCTCTTCATCGTTGGTGACGGCGGATGCATCCGCACCACTCGCATCAAGGAAAATGTTCTGATAATGTTCAAAAAAGTTTTTTTTTCTTACTTCTCTAATGTATTCATCGAGAAATCTGAGATATTTGTGCAGAGGGTCTAGGGCAGATGCGAGAAGAGGAGTTTTCACTGCATTCTCCAAGTTAGCGGTGTTTATTCGTCGCTTGAGAGATGCCGCAACAATGTTCTTGAATTCGGTCACTTTCTGTGATTCTCCACGGCATATTTGAAGTACTGTAGAAGACCGCAGTTCTTAGGGGCCGTTCACATATCGCGTCTTTTGCGGGCTCAAGTTCGTTATTTCCAACGTAGGCGCGCGGTATGCGCGCTCATAATGGAAGCGACGCGGTCGCGATGCACACGTGGTGCGACGCGCCCGTTTTTTCAAGGTGCGTCCGCACCGCGTCGAGTTAAAAACATCTCAACTTTTCCGAATGCCGCAAGCGCACCGCAGGTCATGTGACAAAAACTAAACATTCAGCTTCATCCTTTCCCGTAACAACGTTAAAAGCTCAGCCAAGATGAAGGAACAGCTGATTATAGCTGTATATGGATTGCCATTTTGAAATAAATTTAGTAGCAGTCGAGCTACTGAAAGCGATTTTTTTTTGTGCTGCAAATCCATTTATCCTTTGCTGAAATTTCCGCGTCTTCATGGAGAGAGCGCGTCATTGTTGCTTAGCAACGGCAGACGCCTCAGGAGCGCTTCTGCCTGAGCGCCTTGGAAAGAAGGAGAAAGCGACGCGCCTAGCGTTTTCCACGCGTTTTTAGGCGCGATATGTGAACGGCCCCTTATTCATTCATTAATTATTTTTTGCTTGCACCTACAAATATGCCGTGGAGAATCACAGAAAGTGACAAAATTAAGTTTTATTGTGAACTTTTTTTTTTTTTTTTTTTGTGAAATTCGAATATCATTTTTATTTATCGAATAATTAGAACAGAACGAATATTCGACTATCCGTGCACACCCCTAATTAATTCATCTTTTAATTATTGAAAATTAACTTTTTGGTAAACAAAGGGGAATTACTATTAAAAATAAAACATGGAAGAAATGTTGTGTGATTAAACCTTAAAAAAAAATTTTTTTTTTTTTTTTTTTTTTTTTTTTTAGTAGGCTATGTACATTCTGCTGAACAATAGTCTTTAACCGGACTTCTATTTTGACAGGTTGACGTACCTTTACAGTTCTGTGTATGTGATGTGACGCTAGTTTTACTCAAATCAAACGGTCAAATGCTCATGAAGTGACTGTCAGAGCAGTTCTGGAGATGTTGTTCATGTGTTCACGTCTTATTTGGAGAGACAGCAGACGCTGAAATCACCGGAGCGTCACGCGCGCTTCAGTGTGTGTTAATAAAGGAAGTCGGGCTTCTGCTCCATTCATTAACACAGACATGCAGAACATGCAGGATTCATATTTAAATAGACTGTTCTGGCTTAATATTTACAGTTATTAGTCAATAGCGTGATTTGATGTAAGTACAATGACCTATTTTTGATTAATTCATTAAAAATTTGCCAAATTCCGTGCCATTCCCTCCGCGTTTTCGGCTTCGCGAAAATCATAGGGCCCTTGTTGTGCTATGCCAGCTCTATCTTGCAATTGACACATGCCACGATGTTCTCTTTACGTTTGCCCGCGCCTTTAGATCAAAACACTGCTGACTCCTTGCTGTATGTGATTTCGGACTCAGCGCTTGTGTCTCCTTCCGCTTTGTGGATGCCGTAAACGCGTTGTGTCACATTAAAATCATTGCGAAAGAACCTGACGTGAGATTTAAAATAAATTAAAAGAAGCTTCGAGGCAGAGGAATTTGCCTCGATCATTTTTTGTAATCGAGTTACTCGAGGAATCGTTTCAGCCCTACATGAATGTTTCTTCTTCTTTAATTATTATAAACCATAAAATATTGGTTGGATTAATTTTATGCATGCTCTTTATATTCATTAATTTATTTAAAATGCAAATATGTGTAAGGCAACAAACAAGATTTCTTGAATTAACATTATTTAGGATAGAATTCCAATAACATTTCCCACTTGGAATAGCTTTCCTTTTGTCATGAAAAACATCTTACTGCATTTTTGGTCAAATACATTCCGTTTTACAAGGAAATATAGTCAGTTTTATCTACTTTATAGAAGTACACAAAATCTGTCCATCTCTAATGATGTCATGTCCTGTTTTCAGGCATGGTGCAGAAGTTGGACCAGAAGCTTCCGGTTGCCAACGAGTACCTGCTGTTGTCCGGCGGGGTCCGGGAAGGTGTGATTGACATGGATCTGGATGAGTTAACGGTGTACGCGCGGGGAGCTGATTACGACATGGACTTCACGTTACTGGTTCCCGCACTAAAACTCCACGACAGAAACCAGCCGGTCACGCTAGACATGCGTCAGTCGGCGCTCTGCCACTCCTGGCTCAGCCTGCGTCTGTTTGACGAGGGAACCATCAACAAATGGAAGGACTGTTGCACTGTTGTAGACCATGTTAACGGTGCCACCAATTACTTTTTCTCACCCACACTGGTGGCCGACTGGTTCTACGAATCCATTAGTATGGTCCTGGCGGAGATTCAGAAGAAACCTCAGCGCGGTGTCCCTCGGGTCGAGAAGGTCGAGCGCAACGCAACCGTCATCTCCATCATTTTGGGCGTCGGAGGCAGTCGGATGCTGTACGATGTGGTTCCTGTAGTCTCGTTTAAAGGATGGCCAGCGGTGGCCCAAAGCTGGCTAATGGAAAACCATTTTTGGGACGGGAAAATCACGGAGGAGGAAGTGATTAGCGGGTTTTATTTGCTGCCTGCGTGCTCTTCAACAGGCCAGAAGGAAAACGAATGGCGCTTGTCATTTGCGCGCAGCGAGGTGCAGCTGAAGAAGTGCATCTCTGCGAGTCTCATGCAGGCATACCAGGCTTGTAAAGCTCTGATTATTAAGCTTCTGTCTCGACCCAAAGCCATCAGTCCATATCACCTGCGCTCGCTCATGCTTTGGGCCTGCGACCGCCTGCCACATACATACTTGGCGCAGGAAGATTACGCCGCGCACTTTTTGCTCGGGTTGATCGATGACTTGCAGCACTGCTTGGTGAATAAGACCTGCCCGAATTACTTTATCCCGCAATGCAACATGCTAGAGCACCTCAGCGACGACATGGCCATGTTGCATGCACGCAAGTTGTCATCTGTTCGCTCCGACCCAGCAGAACACTTGCGCAGCGCGATCGAACATGCAAAAGCCGCATCACGACTCACGCTTGAGCTCCATTGGCGTGGAGGAAGCTCAAACCTGTCATCTCCTCTGTCCAACACCGGAGCTGATCAGCAACCGGACGACCGGCTCGCGAAGAAACTCCAGCAGCTGGTCACGGAGAATCCTGGGAAGTCTATCTCAGTCTTCATCAATCCAGACGATGTCACGCGACCTCACTTTCGCATTGATGACAAATTCTTTTGAAGCCACGTCTATTGATCTGACTGGGAACAAGCTCACTTTCGCATCAATGATACATTTTTCTGAAGCCACACCCCTGATCTGATTGGGTGCTGACTGCAGATGGTGTCACATGACCTCACTTTTGCATCAATGATAAAGTCTTCTGAAACCACGCCCATTGATCTGATTGGGAGCTGACGACTTCAGCTTTAATTATAAATTCTTCTCAAGCCACACCCTCTGATCTAATTGGGCGCTGACTGCAGACTACCTCACTGTAGCATTAATCATCAATTCTTCTCAAGCCACACCCCCTAATCTGATTGGGCGCTGACTACAAAAGACCTTACTTTCGCATTGATGACAAATTTTCTGAAGCCACGCCCCCAATCTGATTGGGCGCTGACTACAAAAGACCTTACTTTCGCATTGATGACAAATTTTCTGAAGCCACGCCCCTTGGGTCTGATTGGGCGTTGGCTGTAGGTGACCTGACATTTGCAATGTTGACGTTCTTCTGAAGCCACACCCTCTGATCTGATTGGGAGGTTATTACCTCACTGTAGCATTAAGGATAAATTACTCTCAAGTCACACCCCCTAATCCGATTTGGCGCTGACTTCAGATGACGTTACATAAACTCAATTTCGCATTGATAATGAATTCTTCTCAAGCCACGCCCTCTGATTAAATTGGGTGCTGGCTGCAGACGAACACACTATAGCATTAATGATAAATTCTTCTGAAGCCACGCCCCTTAATCTGACTGGGAGCTCATTGTAGAAGACCTCACTTTCGCATCAGTGACATTCTTCTGAAGCTATGCCCCCTGATCTGAATGGGCACTGTTTTGTTATTTCTTTCTGTTTTTAATGAGTCCCAGAAGCAGGAAGCTGTGTGTTTTGCACAGAGCCGGAGATGTTAAACGCTTCAGGCTCTGAATATGATGTTAAAAATGGCCATGATCCTATTTTACTGCTGCCAGTTTGAAGTAGTGTTCTCGTATCTGTTCCTCCCCATTATGGATGCCCAGCTTTTACGGGAAGGATAAGAGAGAGAGCGGAAGATTTATGGAAGGATGTGGGTGAGGACGGTTTGTGAATGGCTCACATGGAAAACAGGAAACCCATAACTCCACTCAGAAGTGCAATTAGACAAAATGTGTTTATACGCTTTACTTGTAAGTAACTGTAACATGATACTATAAACACGCTATTTTAGACACCATCGTTTCACAGTCACAATTACAGAACAACTTAATTCACACAAACTGCACATTAAGACTCCAAACATACACACAAACACACTCCCTGTGATGATGGATGTTTGTTTCTTTTAACACACAGTCTCTTGGGGTGAATCTCATGAAAACATTTCCGTGTAACGTTTTACATAACCCCCACCCCCCCACCCCAAAAAATATGTATAATTATATTTTGCATTTAGATTTTAAACTCATTTTTTAAAACTCTCATTAGATTCTCATTACTGTAATCGTGTTTTTAGCCTAAATTTAAAGATAGTACATCAAACAATATTGCAGTTTTTTTTGCATTGCATTGCATTAATTAGAGTTGCAAGGGAAAATGTGCTTGTCATGAAAAATCTTGATCCTGTAGGCTTTTAGATTGCTTTCATGAGATTCACTCTTTGGGGAAAAAAAATTCTACACAGAAAATTTGTCTGTTTATATATATATATATATATACTGTATGCTGCTAAACATGATAGGTGCATTTGATAATTTGTTTTTGTAATAATTTGAGTATTTTGATTTATTATGTGATGTAACTGCTGTATTTCACCTGCCCACTTTTCCCAGTTAGACCAATCAGCCTCAGCCAATCATGTAATCTTTCCATGTGATTGGTGGGAGGGACGGATGAGAACAGACCAATCGTGAATCATCAAGCTCTACAGGGACCAATCGTAATGCCTTATCACAGAAATCAACCAATGGGGTGTTTTTATTCTGATTAAGTGGATCCTAAAGACTCTTTTACAGCCCCACCTTGTGTTTCTTTTTATATCTGAATCAGGACATATCAGAACTAAACAGAATGTGTTTCTTCATTAGGTTAATGTCCAGGAGAATTGTGTGTACATGTTATTCTTATGCTTGATAAATATTTAACATGCCAGTGGGCTTAAAGACACCAACAAAATAACATATCTGCTCTGGATCAGTATTGCATTGCATTTTAAACCTGTGTTTGGTAAATAAAGCTGTACAGAAACGCAAAAGTGTGAGTTAGACTTTGATTATTCTGTTTTGCAACTCTCAAATATTTATTTATTTATACATGAGCAGTGTGGGCATTGTAACTTGAATCTGTCATGATTTTGCATCCATATGAAATTTTTGTTATTTTTAAATATATTTTTTAAACCTATTTCAAAAGATGTTTTAAGATATATTTTTTGGGCATTTTTGTATAATTTTTAAATATATTTATCATTTTTAAAAGCATTTAAAATTGTATTCATACATTTTTTTCAATATACAAATTCACTTCCTATATTAGAGATTCAAAAGCTTAAGGATTTTAAAAATGTTTTTGGAAAAGTATTTTCTGTTCCCAAAGCCTGCATTTATTTGATCAAAACTGTGAATGAAAATAGCTAATTAAGTGAATATATAAAATGTAATTTATTTCTGTGATGCACAGCTGTATTTTCAGCATCATTCCTCCAGTCTTCAGTGTCACATGATCTTCAGAAATCATTCTAATTTACTGATTTGCTGCTCAAGAAACATTTCTGATTAGTATCAATGCTGAAAACAGATGTGGTGACGAATAGTTTTTGTAGAAACTGTGATGCACTTTATTTTTCAGGATTCACTGATGAATAGAAAATCCAACAGAAGAGTTAATTTGAAATATAAATATTTTGTGGCATTAAAATTGTCTTTACTGACACTTTTGATCAATTTAATGCATCCTTGCTGAATAAAATAATACATTTCTCACAAAAAAGTGAGATAAATAGACTGCAATATCAACTGATTCTGTTCCTTTCTTTGACTCATCATGTAACCAGTCTGCCAGAAGCTGCTATATTTATGCACAAAATTGGATTGCAAGAATGACATCAGTGTTGCATGTAAAGCATTTAACCTCCTGTTATTTGAACAGTTGCATGAGCAGTTGCAGTGTTTGATTCCAACTGAATCAAAATATATTGCTATATTACTGCTTCTCCAGCATCTTGTGTAGCTAAAAAGCATTGTCAAGGATCAAACCCGCACACTGTCAGCTAAATGCTCTTTTACTACTGCATTAAAAGCACTGACGATGCTGTAGAAGAAACATTTGGATGAAGTTTTTTCCTCCAGAAGCTCAGCTAAAGTGCTGTGACAGAATTACAGATGTCTGTTAGACAGATAAATGCTCAGAAGTTTATCAGTAGTACAATAGAATGCCTCTTTGTAAAGTACGGCTCAGGATTATGGTAAGTGTGTGTGTGTGTTAATGCTGAGAGCTGTTGTTATAGATTGCTGACCTGAAGAAGGTGGAGTTTCAAGTCTTTTGCGCTCATTTAGGTGTGACACACCTGCTTATTCAGTTTTGCTTAAGCAGCTGAATACCAAAATAATCCAGCGCAGTTTTATATATGACTGTGAGTTTGAGTGGGCCATGCAACGCCAGGTTATTTTTGTTTCCTGCTGTCTCAGCACCTGTGTGTAGCACCTGCAACTTACACACCGTTGTGTGTGTGTGTGTGTGTGTGTGTGTGTGTATGAGAGAGAGAGAGGATTTCAGTTTGTTGACACAAAGACTTTTAACATAAGAGAAGTGTGGTCATTTGTAACTTCAATGTGCCATTGCATCCATATATATATATAAGTATTTGTAAATATTTTTTTGCATTTTTTAAAAGCATTTAAAATTAAGGTAGTCCTCCATATATTTTTAATCCAAGATAATACAGATAAACATATAACACTAATAATAAAAATGTTATTCAAATCAAACATTACATCATTATGACTTTAGTTTTATCTATATGCTATTTCATCCACATTTGCATTTATCCAAAATAGGCTACTGATTGGAAATTAATTTTCTTAATTTCAAAACTTACAACCATTAATGCCAATAGTTTCTATTTTTGTTGTCAGTAGTGACTAAAACCAATTTACCATAATGTTACTCTCATTTCACTGTAAAATTAAAGGTAAAATCTTAATAAATAAAATAACATAACAAAATAAATTAAAAAATCAGTAAATCCCAATATATAATAATGATAATAATTATTTATTTGATACTACATGAAGTTATATTTTTATTATTATTATTTACATTTTAATCTTTAATATACATTCTCATGGAAAATTAAAACATAACTACAGCCATAATAAAACCACTAATGTCAAAAGTGGGGAATAGAATCTCTCTCTCTTTTTTTATTGCTCTATATTAATTCATATTAATATAAGGAGTAGCCTATACCTTGAGAATACAATCTGATATGGTATCATTTGGTGAAGTTGATGCGTCACATGACACCTGCGCCGACGTCACGCCCGTGTGAGCTGCGGCAGCTCCCGTTAACGGCGCGCGGAACGAGCCCCGGTCAGACACACACTCGCGCGCTGCAGCATCAACAACACACGCCACGCCCGTGATTCCGCTGTCTCCTCAGCACCGGACGGCGCGTGAAGTGATCGAAAGCTGCTCTCACGTGAGAGTCGCGCCCCGCGCGAGCCAGGAACCGACGCGAAGCGGACGGACGCACGCAGCGAACAACGTGTCTTCATCATCGGCATCTTCATCCTCTGTGACCGACAGCAGCACGACGGGAGATGGAGAGCAAAGACAAGAGCGCCGGTGAGCGACTGACGGCATTTCACGGACAGGGCTCGGTGTGCGCGTGTGTACATGAGTGTAAAGTGTGTGTGTGTAGACTGCGGTACTCAGGTCTGCTGTCCTGACGGGGTCTTGGGTGGTGTGTGTGTGTGTCCATTTGTGATGCTCATCATATGTCTGGTGTGTGTGTGTGTGTTATTCATCCTCAGATGTTGTGTTAAAACATCCTGATGCAGCAGAAATGCCTCTCGAATGGGGTTCGGCCAGGGAAGGGTGGACTTCCTTCACACATCACATCCATCACAGTCCTGGGCGTGTGTGTGTGTTTATGTGTGTGTGTGTGGGGCAGTGGGCTGTCGATACATGCAGTTCCTTCACATGTCGAGACACCTGTCTGCATCATACAACATGATTTCCTGATCGTTCTGGTTGTAGCTGTGATTGTTTTCGTCTGTTAACATCAGTCTCTTGGTTTCAGCAGAAGTACAGATGGCATGAGATGATGTTCTTCCATGCAATTATCAACATTTAGGACGGGTCGTGTTTTCACTTTACTGCATTTGAACGTTCAAAAGGAAATGTATGGAGTATGTAGGAAAATTTCAGATGTGGCCTATGGCTTCACATTACTCTCAGTCTAGTTCCTGCACCTGAGTGTGTGTGTTGCTGTGTGTTATGGCCCTGTATCCAGCACTAATAAATGTATTTGGGTCAGTCTGAATCTGATGTATGTAGCTTTCCGTATGTGCGGTCAATACAGCGGCCCAAAAATACATATACAGGTGCATCTCAATAAATTAGAATGTCTTGGAAAAGTTCATTTATTTCAGTAATTCAACTCAAATTGTGAAACTTGTGTATTAAATAAATTCAGTGCACACAGACTGTAGTAGTTTAAGTCTTTGGTTCTTTTAATTGTGATGATTTTGGCTCACATTTAACAAAATCCCACCAACAAATCAGATTATGGTGACATGGCAATCAGCTAATCAACTCGCTAGACTAGGCTAGACTAGGTTCACTAGGCTAGACAATCTTGGGGAAGACTGCTGATCTGACAGTTGTCCAGAAGACAATCATTGACACCCTACACAAGGAGGGTAAGCCACAAATATTCATTGCCAAAGAAGCTGGCTGTTCACAGAGTGCTGTATCCAAGCATGTTAACAGAAAGTTGAGTGGAAGCAAAAAGATGCACAACCAACCGAGAGAACCGCAGCCTTGTGAGGATTGTCAAGCAAACTGGATTCAAGAATTTGAGTGAACTTCACAAGGAATGGACTGAGGCTGGGGTCAAGGAATCAAGAGCCACAGACAACCTCAGAGGCGTTTTACACGGGCTAAGGAGAAGAAGAACTGGACTGTTGCCCAGCGGTCCAAAGTCCTTTGCAGTTTTGGGTTTCATTTGGAAACCAAGGTCCTAGAGTCTGGAGGAAGGATGGAGAAGCTCATAGTCCAAGTTGCTTGAAGTCCAGTGTTAAGTTTCCACAGTCTGTGATGATTTGGGGTGCAATGTCATCTGCTGGTGTTGGTCTATTGTGTTTTTTGGAAACCAAAGTCACTGCACCTGTTTACCAAGAAATCTTGGAGCACTTCATGCTTCCTTCTGCTGACCAGCTTTTTGAAGATGCTGATTTCATTTTCCAGCAGGATTTGGCTTCTGCCCACACTGCCAAAAGCACCAAATGTTGTTTAAATGACCATGGTGTTGGTGTGCTTGACTGGCCAGCAAACTCACCAGACCTGAACCCCAGAGAGAATCTATGGGCTATTGTCAAGAGGAAGATGAGAAACAAGAGACCAAACAATGCAGATGAGCTGAAGGCCACTGTCAAAGAAACCTGGGCTTCTGTTTCACCTCAGCAGTGCCACAAACTGACACCTCCATGCCACACCGAACTGAGGCAGTAATTAAACCAAAAGAAGCCCCAACCAAGTGTTGAGCACATGTACAGTAAATGAACAAACTTTCCAGAAGGCCAATAATTCACTAAAATGTTTTTCTTATGAAGTATTCTAATTTGTTGAGATAATGAATTGGGTTTTTGTTAAATGTGAGCCAAAATCATCACAATTAAAAGACCAAAGACTTAAACTATTTCAGTCTGTGTGCAATAATAAATAAATAAACTTTTGTTTACTTTTTGCACCTGTAAAGTCTCAAAAAAGGTTCTTCATTGGCGTCTGTGGTTCTGTGAGGAACCTTTGGAAGTTTGGATTGTACAAAAGGCTCTTTATAATGGAAAAAGGTTCTTCAATTATAAGAACTGTTCTTTGAAAGGTTCTTTGGAGACCACAAAATGGTTGTTGCATTCTTAAGAATATTTGTTCGTCATGCATGCTAAATATTGTGCAACCAAATGCTGCAGGATTTTCTCTTAACTTTTTGCATTGCCTTATCAAATCAATTAATTTCTGTGGCATTCATTTTTAGTGAATGTATAAAGCATTTTATGACCAAAACATGCAAGTACGTGAACACTATTTTGTTTTCAAGAGTTGCTGCGTTCTATCCACTTTTTAACTTGAAGCAAGCTAAATAGGCTCTTTATAGGCATTGATGGTTCCATGAAGAACCTTTAACATCTGTGGAAGCTTACAAATGCATGAAAAAGGCTCTTTATATTGGAAAAATGTTCTTCACCAAGGAAGCAATGTTTCTCCTACAAACTGATTAAATAAAGTTTCTTTGTGGAGCCCAAAATGGTTCTTACTCTTAAAATTGCAAGTCACTCTCAAAAATGCTTGAATGTCTAGGGCAGGCTATAATTAGATGCAAAATATCAACTGTGCAACCAAATGCTGCAGGATCTTTTCTCAGAGCTAAATGTTTGCATTGACTTTTCAGAATAATTAATTGGTGTGGCAGTGATTTTAAGATGCATGAAACATAAGTGAATGAGCATAAGTTTGTTTTCACGAATTGCTGTGCTCTCCACCTTATTTTATTTAATGCTGAGGCAAGCTTCACTCTTAAAAACAGGTGCTTTATTCGCACTGATGGTGCCATGGAGAAACGTTAACATTTAGAAGTTTTCCATTGCACAAAAGTTTCTTTATCATAGAAAAATGTTCTTCAAATATGCTGGAAAAATTATAAATGCAACACTTTTGTTTTTGCCCCCATTTTTCATGAGCTGACCTCAAAGATCTAAGATTTTTCCATGTAACAAAAAGGCCTGTTTGTCTCAAATATTGTTCACAAATCTGTCTAAATCAGTGTTAGTGAGCACTTCTCTTTTGCCGAGATAATCCATCCACCTCACAGGTGTGGCATATCAAGATGCTGATTAGACAGCATGATTATTGCACAGGTGGCCACAATAAAAGGCCACTCTAAAATCTATGCATAGATCTTTGAGTTCCGCTCATGAAAAATGGGGGCAAAAACAAAAGAGTTGCGTTTGTAATTTTGTTCAGTGCAGTTATCCACTCGAGAAAAAAAATGGTTCTTGTAAGAACTGATCACTGCAAGGTTTTGTGGTGGATCCCAAAATGGTTTTTACACTCCTGAAATTGCAAGTCATGCTAAAAAATGCTTGAATGTCTATAATTAGATATCAAGCATTCAAACAAATGTGGGGCCTTCACTCGGAACTAACTTCTTGCATTTACTTTATTAGTTGTCAGTGATTTTTAGCGTATAGTTTGTATGATCAGTTATAAACCGAACATAAAACCATTTCAGGGGCCACAAAGAAGAAACATTTTTATAACACTGAAGACATTTTAATAATCTGAAGAACCTTTTTCCACCATAAATAACCTTTTGTGAAATGGTTCCACGGATGTTAAAGGCAGTTCATGGACAAAAGGCTCTTTATAGTAGAAAACGAATGTGAAATGTGAAAATGTCTCTTTTTAAGAAGGTTCAGCAAAAATGGTTCTTCCATTGCATCGCATGAATCACATTTACAATGAAACATTTTTAAAGAAGCTTTATCTGTAACAAAAGCATAAATCCTTAACAGTGCACTGAGAGGGAAGGTCCGATGGCGATTGTTTATGTTGATCCATGTGTTTGAAAACTGAAATTTAGTCGGGTGATATAGACTCAGCATCATTTAAGATCAGAGGGTGAATGTTATATTTAGACTTGTTAAATAAATGTCTGGTCCACATCGCAGCTTGTTCTAGCCAAAAACGCCCACTTAGACAGACAGGAAGAGTTCCCAGACTGCTGCAACCAGCATCACCACATGAAATCTGATGTTTGATGCACTTAGTACTAACTAAACTAGATATCCACTATGTCAGACAAACAAAAATACTCTGGTTGGTCACTTTACATGTGTGTTCTTGATCCAAATAAGCTCAGAAGTGGACCGGATTTTATTTATTGTCAGAAATCATGGCTAAGCAAGATTGTTCATTTAGGTCAATTTTGATAAATTTAATGCATCCTTTAATGAATAAACGCATGCATTACTGTAAAAAAAAATATGGTTCTGAATGGTAGTGTATGTAAGAGATGGCTCATTCTAGACAGTGTTGGTGTTGTACAGTAGTGATGTGTGTCTGGGAGTTTGTTATTGTGTGTTTGCATGATTCTAGCAGCAGGTGGCGATATACAGTGAGAGAGAGAGAGAGAGAGAGAGAGAGAGAGCTGGTGCAGGTGCATCAGAGACACACACAGTAAAAGAAAATACAGTAAAAATCTAATTATTAATTCAAAGAAACACATTCACATGTTTGTGTTTTTGATTTTTCTGTTGTTAATGAAATCATTGATGCCTGTGTGTGTGTGTGTGTGTGTGTGTGTGTGTGTGTGTTGCCTCCTGAACTTGGATGGTTGGAAGTGTGTTTAACCTTTCACTCACTCTCTCTCTCACACATCTATCTGTCTGTTCTTCTTGCACTTTTTATCAGTAGAGGCCTTGTGCTCAAATCACTTATTCATTTGCCAACTCATATCTGATTAATTTGTGCACATGAATGTGTATTGCATATTGCATTTCACATATGCAAGTGATATTCGTGGGAAAATGCGCTTGATTGCAGTTATCGGATCAGTTTCTGTGGTTCAGTCTGCTGTCAGATGTGTGGTTGTCAGTGGGGTTGCCAAAATCTGCTGCTTAAACTGTGTCAGGTTGCTTCATCTGATCTGCGGACGTTCAGACAGCCGATGCATCATTTAAACCCTTCAGCTGATGAAATGGTACTTATATGATATCTTATGAGGTGAATTCTTGAGATGTGCAGAAAGATATTTTATTGGTTGCTTAGTCACAAGTAGCTCCGCCCATAGTGAAATTTCATTGGTCAGAAATCCTCAGTATATTAAACATCAGATATGTTCTGATTGGCACACTGGAGAGAAAAGTGAGTTGACTCTCTTTAAAAAGCTGGTTATCACACGGTGTGTGTCCCAGGATGATCCTGCTTGTGTGTTTGTGTAATATGGCAGCATGCATGTCTCGTTCTTCTGAGGGCCGTTGAGATGAATGGGAATGATGGAGAACTACACAGTGTAAAAAAAGGAATTTCTAAGATCTTAAAAATTCAATGCAGCTTGATGCATTCAACATGACATCTGTTCTGATCTCAGACATCTGTGTTTTGACAAATGAATGCGCTTTCAGAAACAAATATAGCATAGAGTCCTATAAAACTACACTGTGAAAAATTACTTTTCAGTGTTGTATTATTTTATTTATATATATGTATAATTTTAAAGTAATTTATTTTCAGTGTACATATGTGTACTTGACTACAGAAATGATGGATCAATTATTTATTGTATTACTAATGGAAAATTAGCTGTAAAAGAAATCTGTACACTAAAAAAAAATGGTGTAGAAACTTTTTTCTTACTTTGTATTTATTTGTGAGATTTACTAGAAATTTGTGAGAGATTTTCAAAGTAAATCTTACACTGAAAATCACAGAAACAATTTCCACTCAGTATTTCACAAAATCGCAATAATATTTGTTTTATTCACAACTTAGAAAAAAACATAAATATTTCATACATACAATGACTTTGTCCATTTAAAACTATTATCATGACTCATGTCAGAATATTATTTTTGTTTGTTTGTTTTTGCATTTTGAATCAAATTTTGTGTAGAATTATCAAAATTTCCTAGAACTTTCTGGGAGAATCTTTCAAAACCCTAAATGTCATATTTTAATAAGAAAATTTGCATAATAAAATCTCTGCTTACTTTTGGAGACATTTTATTTTTGTTTTTCATTTTAAAGTTTATTTTAAAATAGTAACACAAAAAATATACACAATTTGTATTTATTAGCCCCATAAAGCCTATTACATCCTACTTGATACACACAATTAGGCTTCTGTCGTCTGATTGAAAGCCTAGAGTTTTTTTATCAAGTCAAAGTTATTTTATGCTAACTGGACAAACGTTCAGCTTCAGCTCATGATTCGCGTGTCTTTTTGCTGTCAAATCTTTACTGGAGGAAGTGTAAGAATAAGTTTAGTGATATTTCCAGGTGAACACTTACTGAAGCAACGTAGGTCAAAAATCATTTTTACAGTATCTGAAGGTTCCACAATCTGGAAAATATGTAGTTTTTTTCTTCAGTGCAAAAATGTTGAGCCCCCTGCTGGTCAACAACAGCATGATTCTGCACACAGACACGATTACAAACTCTGTTCCATGACGACAAACACACACGCTTACAGCTGCGTTTAACCCTGCTCTTCTTGTGCATTTGAGCTCGCTCTGTGTGTGTGTGTGTGTGTGTGTGTTATGAAGAAGAATCTTCACGCTCAGCACTTTGAGTCTGCAAACAGCATTATAAATAGCTCTAGCTCTCAGTAACACCCATTTATGCTCTCAGAAATAGATGCTCTATCTAGTGGCTCTATTATGCGTGCGGGACGCACAGATCTCTTTTCTCACGCCGGCGTTTCTTACAAACTCTCTTAATATCTTCTGATGGATCGTAGTTTGAGACAAGTGTCCATGTGTGTTAAAAGTAGTTACAGAGACACTGCAGATGCACATGACATTTATAAAAGATCAGCTTTAATAATAGAAACACACACACACTACTAATAATGCACAAAGACATTGGCTGTGTTCACAATAGCATACTACTCGTACTACGTATTTATGCAGTATGCATGTACAGTATGCACAGCAAATGTCTAGTAGGCAACTTGCTTGATTTGACTTTTCACTTCTAGTGTGATGCATTTATGCAAGAGAAAACCGGACAAGATAATCGTTAATCCTTCATATAAAATGTGAAACAAATAATGCTATATTATTTTACTTGCAAAGTATTTATATGCCATCATCAAAGAAAGACTAATTGCATGACAAATAAATCAGTATGCTGGATATCTATTATGCAAATTATATTTGTGCTGCATTTAATTTAGGTTGATTTCAGTGAAGAGAAAACTGTATTTAATATAGTGTAACTGTTCAAAAATAACTACTAGAGGAGAAAAGGTCCTAAAATGGACTGAATTTTTATTAATGCTGCTAATAATACTTTTATTGAAATTTGACATTCAATGTTTTGTATTTTAAATGATTTTCAATCACATTTCCCCAACACATTTTTTATAACAAATATATTATTTTAATTTCAAATTATTTATACACCAGTCATATTTTGTTCTGCATTTAATTTATAATTATTTCTAATAAAATGCAAACTGTATTCAATTTTGTCTTATATTAATCTTAAAAATAAATAGCTCCTTTATATTATTTATATATTATTTATGTATATATATATATATATATATATATATATATATATATATATATATATATATATATGTGTGTATATATGTGTGTACAGTACATATATATAAATAGGACTCTTAATGTTTTGTAAAATTCCTACAGAAAGTGACAAAGTTCAGACATTTCTACAACAACTACAAAAAATAAGTTTCTGAGATGATAAAGATTAAACCTGGATGTTACAAGGTTATTGTTATTCCATACTGTAAAATATTATTTTTTTAAAAGTAAAACATTATTAGTGTATGTTTTACAAGAAAAGACTATTTCAGTCTTTGTAGCCTGCTTTAAAATGTTATTTTAATTTAATGTTACTTGCAGTTTCTTTGTAAATGTTTGTGAAATTTACTAGCAACTTTGGAGTGACATTTTTTTTTCAGTTTCACAGTATTTTTATATTTAGTGCAATATATTTATATTTTATAATTAGTGCAAGTGTGCATTAAGCAGCATTCAGTAAGCAGTGCATTAGTATTGCATTCTGAACCACAGACAGACACACCCCGATAAAACACACACACACACACACACACACACACGTTTGTTTTTGTGTAAAGTGTGTTCATCCCATAGGTGTAATGGTTTTTATACTGTACAAACTGTATATTCTCTAGCCCTACACCAAACCTACACCTAACCCTAACCCTCACAGGAAACTTTGTGCATTTTTACTTTCTCAAAAAAACTCATTCTGTATGATTTATAAGCGTTTTGAAGAATGGGGACATGGGTTAAGTCCTCATAAGTCACCCTCTCCTTGTAATACCTGTGTCATACCCATGTCATTATACAGAGAACACACACACACACACACACACACTCACACACACACACACACACACTTGACGCGTTACTGTAGTCTGCTCCGCCGGCTGCTGTCTCACGACAGAAGAGGAGAGGAGGAGGATGAGGAGGAAGGCCTGCTGAAGCCAGTCAGTCTCTCTGAAGTCATTAGAGCTGCATTAGTGTCAGATCCACTGAGGGGAATGACTCCGTCCTTTTCTGATCCGGTTTGCAATGATTTCAGTGCATGTTCTTCAAAAGAAGTTTGTCTTTTATTATCTTTCCTCGAACTTCTGATTTAGATTTTCTGCTGATGTAATAAAGGCTTGTTAAGGGTGTACATGGAGAAATAATACTGATCAATAATTTCACAGCCTTACGATCACATTCTAATCAAATCCTGCTGGATAATATAATGTTCTGCCCACATTACTTACGGTTTAATATTCTACTTCTCTTAGAAATACATCATTGGTCAAAAGTTGCTGTAATTATATTTTTTTATTCAGCAAGGATGCATTAAATTGATCAAAAGTGCCAGTGTACTGTATATAATACACTATATATTTTTTTGAACTTTCTAATCATGAAAGAATCCTTGAAAGCATCATGTATGACTGTTTCCAACATTGATAATAATCAGAAATGTTAAATTCTATTTGTGTGGAAGCCACCATTCTTTATCTCTCTCTCTCTCTCTCTTTCTCGCTCTCTGTCTATCCTTCTCTCTTTCTGTCCTTGCTTTACTTGCATGATCTTTCACAGGTCTGAAATAGATCTCACAAAGACAGCCGAAACCTTATCAATATTTCACCACAAAATCAAAAAAAGAATAGAAAGTAAAATGATAGTTTTGCCCAAAGGCTATTTAAAGGACTAGTTGGCAGCGTTTTTATTGTTTTGTGTGTGCGTTGAAATATGACATTGATATGTTTTCATGAAACACACTATTAGTTTTATAGTCCTAAAGGAAGTTTGATATTGTAGTGAAACCGTGCACATCTTTCATCTTATCACTCAGCAGGTTATTAACTCATATTTTGTGCATGATTATCTGTGTGTCCAGCTGTTTTCTCATTTCAGCCCAGACACAAATATTTCATCACCTTGTAAATAACAGAGAGAGAGAGAGAGAGAAAATGCTTTATATAAGACTTTTTACATTTCAGACTTTGTTTTTGCGCCTGTAGACAAGAAAAATAAATGTTTTGTGCTGTATTCAGGATATTTAACCAAATAACCTCAAAGGTAAAATCTTTTTTTTTAATGTAAATAAAAAAATATTAAATCGATCTATCTTAAATGAAAATCTGAATTTTTGCATTAGAATTTTTAATTACATTTTCCCTCAGATTTCTCACTTGAGATGTGAAACAAATGTTATTTTACTTGTAAAGTATTTGCACCAATGCCATATTTGTATTTATGCAGATTTGAATAAAGATAAATTATAATTTTTTTTATTTTACAGTCAGAAAATAATCCTTAAACATTCTTCTTAATGGTCCTTAAATAGGATTTTTTTTTTAAATCATACATTTATGCTTTCACAAATGTAAAAGAAACAATAATTATACATCTAAATTTGTTAAACCTTGAATCTTAAATTTTAAGTGTTTAAATAAGATGCATCTTAAAATCTGAAACATTTTCCCTCACGTCTCACATGATACGGAAAACAAATGATATTTATTGATTTATTTGTAAAGCATTTATGCACCATCGTTTGTACAGCATTTATGCTGATTTTAATAAAGAAAGATTAATGTTCTATTGCACTGTAAAAAATAAACCTTAAACATAAAAAATGAATGCTCCTCAAATACGCAAAAATGAAAAATGTCAAATATTAATTTTTTTATTTTTTAACATTATTGGTAAGGTGGCAAGGTGCTTTTTTTCTATGGTCTATAGTGATGAAATCGGGGACTATCACATGACAGCGAGGTGCTTCTGGTGGGTTCTGCTGCCCCCACGTGTCTCAAAGCATCCCAAACATCTACTGTACAACACGATTACAAAGACAGTCAAATCACAGATCTGGATCAGAATGAAGAAACTGTCAGTCATTGAAAGACTGTGCGCTGGTTTCTTCAGTTAAACACTTCAAATGAAGCCTATAGCTTGAATCCAGTGATTTCTGCCTAATGTCTATTAATAAATGTACAGTTCTGCTCCTGAATGAGGGATAGAGCTCCAGTTTAACCCTGTAAAGCCTGACATACCAAAACAATAGTCAGGTGTTTTTAATGGAACAGAGTATCGAACCTTTAAACAGAATGCATGTTTTTTCTTATGTTTTGCATCATATTTGTTATTTGTCATGCTTATAGTGCTCATCATCTTATGTAGTGAGAATATGTAAAAATATAGAGGCTCAAACTGAGAAAAAAAATAGCTGTAGATGCTGATATTTATGTGGACAAAAATGATGATGCTTATAATCATTGAGATCTTTACAGCAGTAAATATACCAATAAGATGATATTTAAATGCGTTATTTGAAGATTAAAACATATAATGTTCTAATTTATTTAGTTTTTAGTTCTAGATGTTTGAGACCATTATGCAAACCACTGCAAGGGAAAGCAAAAATTTGTATAAATAATTTTTTTTTTTTTTTTTTACTTTGTAGATAAATCCCTTGAACCACAAAACTAGCCCCGGTCTCCCCTGTATGAAGTTATTAGATATTAGTTTAGTATGCACACTTGTTTTACTCTAAGGGCCATATATTTTAAAAACGGCATCACGTATATTGTAAAACCTATTTAAACTAATCTTGGAAAACATGTAAGGTCCTCAGTAGAAATTCTTTTTTTTTTTAATTGTCAATCTAGTGTCTTAATTAAAATCTAATAATGTTTCTGTGAGGGTTACGGGTATAGAATATAGTTAGTTTGATTTAAAAACGACAGACATCAGGTATATAGCCTATATACAGAGGCGTCGTGCCCATTCAAAGTGAGGGGGCACGTGCCCCCTCAGATTTCTGAGCCAAGTGGATTTTAAATGCAGCTTCCAAACGAAAAAAAAAAATTGCAGAATAATATTTTTTATATATTTGATACAATCACAGCGGTGTGATTAGATCGTTCAGTGCACAGCATCAGCTGCTAAATTCAAATCTGCGTTCGCTGGCTGGCGCTGAGCCAGGGACAGACGCGTTCGTACAAGCTTCATGATAACCAATCAGAAACTATTCTGTTGCGCTTATGGATGCAATGGCCAATCAGAGACGTCCAGAAGAGTCATCACTGAAACGCGGTGTTTTGTTCACTTGCTCGCTGGCTGAATTATTTAGCGAATTCTCTCATCAGAAACAACAAAAAGTGCAGATGTGCGTACGAATGTAAGTAAGATATTCGTTTCATAATGTAAAGTGCTTCAGTGATTTTAATGGGAGTTTTTGAGAGTGCCTGAACTCTGGCTAGACTGAATGAAAATGTTTTTTGATAATGTAAATGTTCTTTACTCTCTGTAAAATGAAAGTGTTAAAATAAGTATCTTACAATATTGTTATTAAAATTTACATTAAATGCAAATTCAGTCGTATTAAAAATATTTTATGGCATGATATGGCACTTAAGTAAAAAGTCAGGTTTTTATGTGTAGTTAATAGATTACACTACATTTCCATATATTGATCAAATAACAATCTATAAAGGTGCAAAACGCGTTTACCTACACATATTTGAGAAACGAGATATTTCCTGATATATTAAGCATGTTTGGAATTGTTTTGAATAAAAAGAAAAAAAAAAGCCTATATCAGTTAGGCTATACAGTGCTTTCGTAGAATGACTTATACTCCCGACCCCCCCCCCCCCCCCCCCAAATGTGCCCCCTCAAAAATCATGAATGCATGATGCCCCTGTATATATATTTTCCTTTCAACAAGCCCCTGCACGTGACGTCAGCGAGTCCCCCCGTTACGTCACCGCCCACGACTACGCACCGGTGTGGTGTTCCGCGTCTTCCCTAGCGCCCCACGCGAAACGATGATGAATATCGATCATTAGCTCATCACGATGCTCACTGGGAGGATGATCGGTTTCCGTGTGAAGCTCCGTGAGGATGTGCCGCTGTAGCACGTGGAAGTCCTTTGTCTGCGGCGCGCGGAGACTGAACCGGAGCGCGTGAACCGACAGTGATGATGATGATGGAGCTGACGGTGAAGGCGTCTCTCTGAACGGTCGGATAACAGGACTTTGCGATGAGGATTGTGCGGCTGCTCCGGCAGAAAGGAGCGCACATGCTGCGGTGTCTGTGTGCGCGGAGAACCGAGCCGAGCAGCACCGACACCGGTGAGACACACACACACACACACACACACACTGAATGAGAACACAACCTTCTGAATTGTTTTATATTAAGCTAGTTTATTTATTAACCTTATTTATTTTTGAAGACATGATTTAAAGAAGATTTTGTCAGATTAAACTAACTCCTTTTGTAAGTATGAACACGCACACACACACACACACACACACACACACACACACACTAAATGGGAGCATAATCAAAAATAAAAAGTTTTTTGTTATTATGAATAACAATATTTTTATTATAATTACTTTTAATATAATTTTGCCTTTGTGGACATCTTTAAGGAAGCTTTTGTATAATTGTGAAAAAAATCATGTTTTTCTAAATGTTTTTCTATATAGAGCTAATCAAGAACCAAAATACTGGTATGTATGCATGTATTTAATAATAATAAAAATAATTCTAAATGTTTGTCTATATCAAGCTAATCAAGAACAAAAAAAGAAATAATAAATATTACTAATAATACTAATAAAGTCCACTTCTAACCTATGGGGATAATAAAAAGTTAGCTATTCGAGAATAAAAAACAATTATTTTGAATTGTTGTTGTTATTATTAACAACAACTAACTTCTGTGGATAATTGTGTAAGTATGAACACACACTCATACACTCATGTCTAAATGAGAACATTAACTTATTAATCTTTTTTCTAAATGAAGCTAATCAAGAAGAAGAAATCTTTACTTAGACATACCAGTTGATAAGATTGTGTTTTGGCCTCCACAGAACATTGTTTTAAGAGCTCCACGTGATCTCTGGCATGAGATTTAGATGAGCAGGAATGTTTCTGGTCTTTTAATGTCATGCACATGCTCATGTTCTGTGTTTTCTGCATGGTGACTCATGAACAGTCAGTGAGAGAGAGGCCTGGAGATCCTCAGATGTTAGATGGTTCTTCATGACTTGAATTTAATATTGCAGATTGCTTTTGCAGTAATTTGTGTTGAAAAAACACTCCTCAATAAAAAAGATTTGTGTGGTGTCTGTTTGGATTGCATTTGTCCCCAATATCTCAGATTTTATGTAAAAATGCATACAATTCTTAAGGGTTCTTAAACTTTATAATGCTTGATTAGCTAACAAAAATTTCCTCAGAAATAGGCCCTGTCCCATGAGTTGGGATTATTCTGTAAGTCTCAACATAAGCAGCTTTGTTACAAATGATGTTAACAAAATCTATTTTACATGTGTTATTTGAGAAAATTAGGACAAATGCAAAGTATGTGCACCTCATTCGAAATATTTTACAGATTTAGAAAAATTTAAATTCACCCTATTTATTTTCGAAATGCATATTATAGATCTTATTGCAAACGATCCTTCCATGTATTTTCATTAGTATTGTTTTACATAATGTGTAATCAAAAGGTCATAATGGTAATCTGTGCAAAAACTGTTGCATAGAACCAAATTCCTTGCAGTTTCTCTTTTTTTTTTTGAAAATCTCAAAACTTTCGCAATTCTGTGTAGAATGTTTTTTTTTTCTCAGAAATTGCTAGTAATTTCATTAACAATTACAAAGGAACTGCAAGTAACCGATTTAATTACATGTGCATTTTTAAAGCAGAACTTTATAACTCAAATAGTTTTTTCTTGTAAAAAATACTCAGTTACTTACTTAGGGTTACAAAAAATTTTTTTACAGCGTAATGCATTTGCATGATTTATTATTATCTAGTCCTGAAGGTTTTGTCTGAGAGGTGGAGATGCATCTATGATGTGAATAGTCTAATTGAAAAAATAACTGACAAATTCACATGCATTTGTAATTTCAAGGACAAATTCTGGCTGTTGAAACTGGTTCATTCCAATTAATACTATATTGAACTGATCTGAAATCAGAATTGTTGTTGGACTCTATTGTTCCACAGGTGCATTGTGGGATCTCGTCAGTGGCTCTGAGCATGATCACAGATTCCAGCAATGCATTTGCAAAAGAGCCCAGTTTTTAATCATTGACCAAACTGCTTGCACACACACACACAGACACACACACACACACACACACACACACACACACACACAGACACACACACACACGATCCAATTACTGCTGCCTTTAGATAGATAGATTTGATTGATTTAGAAAAAATAGATTTGTTTGTGAGCCAGGATTATTATAGTTAACTAAAACCAAAATAAATCTGTTATTTAAAATAAATGTTAACTAACATAAAATAAAAAGCTAAAAACTTAACTTGCATTATTTGAGCTACAGTTGCCAAGTCAACATTTCCTATTTTTCATTTAGTTTTAAGTACTAAAATAACTGAAACGGAATAAACTTGTTTAAAGAATGAAAGAAAACATCCAAAATACACTGTTGTTTGTGTGTTTATTTTACTGCACTCTTTCTATTTGTGTTTGTAGGTTTCAAGTCCAATGCTGTTTTTTTAAAGGCTGTTTTGTTAAGATGAGTTTGTTTCTCCACTCTAGCAGCACTTATATACACCAAACATAGCAGTTTTTACTGTTATAAAAGCATAAAATACTGCTACTGTGTAGCTAGGAACCACAGAGGAGGGATTTGAACAATGATCTGTGCATCATCAATAAACCAGAGTCACACTCATCTATGCTATAGATCAAAAATCACACACGATGCCATCAGAAAGAGTCCTGAGATATTTAACGTGTGTGATTCTGAATAAATTGCATCACTGAGACAAAAATCATATCTCGGGGGTTAATTTTGCAACACCGTTCCACTTTTCTTTAGTGTACTTGTTTAGGTGTAGACTGGAGAAACGTCGTCAGTAATGTTCTGCCAGAAATAATTCATGAATCGGGTTATTTATAGCAACCTGACCTTGTTTTTTTCTTGTTCAACTATTCTCTCCTCAAAGTTTTTGTGTCACTGCAGGGTGAGTGACTGTGACGTCAGTCGTGTTTTGGGATATTTACATATGCAATTCAGTGCAGCTGTTGTTATATGATTTTTGCATGTTGCGTTCAATCTGCAGGATCCTCAAATGTTCAATGAACACAATGAAGTGTGTTGAGAGCATTACTTAATTTGAGTTTAGGACTGAGGGCATGGCCAGTTTCAGATTGAGCTTGTTATTTTTCATCATGGCTATAGGGAAGGTTTATTAAACATCTGCATATTTTCACTGTGCCGTAATGCATGTTTTACTCTTGTTCTGTAAAGCACTGTCTATCTGCTGTGGATATGAGAGCGAGAGAGAGGAAGTGCACCATTATTTATTTATTTATTTTTTTAATTCAGATTCAACATTAGGTAAACATTTACATTCATATTTCCAATACTGTATGTATCATATATTAATAAATCATTAGAAATATGCACATAAAAAAGAAACAAATACGATATCACTGAAATGTTTAAGCTGTAAACATTTTTCCTGCTTTAATTTATGTCTACCAACATTTTCACTAGCTCTACCATAAATATGATAAACAGCTATTTTTAGTGTATCAGAGCAAAAATATTTGAAATAGAAAACTTTTGTAACATTATAAATGTCTCTACTGTTACTTTTAAGTGATATAATGCATCCTTAATGAATAAAAGTATTAATTTCTTTGGAAAAAAATCTTACTAACCTCAAACTGTGAGTGTATTGTACTGCCCCCTAGTGGAGTTCATCCAGACTTTTCTTTTTTTTAAATCAAAATAAGAACTAAAATAATAAAGAGAGCATAATGATGCTATAAAAAAAGGACTATATAAATGTTATTCATAATTGTACATGTGTTGTAGAAGATCAAGAGTGTTACATAGAACATAATTAAAGAATTCTGTGGTTGATATGGAGACCAATAGTAACATTTTAATTGCCGGTATTTATCAATCTCTATGAATGAATGTTCATGTTTGCTAATATTATTATATAGTTGTTGGATAGTGCTGGTTTTAAAGCTGCATGTGGATGTGAGTGCAGACTGAGAGGTTTGAAGACAGTCGGGCTTTCTCATAAATGATGCAGACGCTCAGAATAAACGATTGCATCACGCAAATACACACATGAAACATTCATCAGGCTCTCTGTAGTGCTTATTTGTGGAGCTGCTTCTGTTGTGTTAGTGGATTGTATTGAGGCTGTGCTTCATTCTGTTTACCTCTAACTGGCAGCACAGATCCACAAACCTATGAGCTGCCTAACTAATCTGAACTGTTCAGAAAGTTAGTGTAATTCTGTTTAAAAGACTTTATTTTGCCTCGTGTCTAATGCAGCATTATCTGTATTATTTTCAGATTATGCAATGCCAGAATGCAATGGATTGAGCGATTTTCACTTCTCAGTAGTGTGTTACTACGGAAAAAAACACATGTATTTATTGAACAATTATGGATCAAATAAATCATAAAAGTTATTTATTTTGTTTAAAAAGCTTAGAAATGTTCAGGGCTCCCATTATTGATACAAATACAAAATACAAAATGTTTTGCATAACATTTAATTTAATACCTGTTCAAACCAATTAGTAGAGCAAAGTTTGCTCTTTTTTATCTATTCTGGAAAAAAATTAAATAAATAAATAAATAAATAGATTTTTTTTATATATTAATATGCATTAAAATGGTCATAAAAAAAGATTTTAAGAAGTAAATATTATGTATATTTTATTATATGATATAATTAATACCATGGATTTTTAAAATATGGTTTCATTTATAATTATGGTGATCTTTTTTTTTTTTTGTAAGGTGGATAGCGAACTTAATAATAATTACTAATTAATAATTGACATAATTGACCTTTTGTCTCCAAAATACATTCAGTAATTTTACTGCTTCTCATTTGCTACATCTATAACATTTATAAAACATTTAATATTTGATTACATTAGTGCAGAATCATTATGCTTTCCAATGTTGTATTTATTTGATCAAGAATACAGTAAAGACAAAAATATCATGAAATATTATTTAAATTAAAAAACAACTGTTTCTATGTGAATATCTATTAAACTGTAATTTATTTCTGTGATGCTCCGCTGTATTTTCAGCATCATTCCTCCAGTCTTCAGTGTCACATGATCTTCAGAAATCATGAAAATATACTGATTTGTATAATTGTGCAAAAATCTGCCAAATTTCCACATGCATAGCAAAATGCCGATGTTTAGGAAAGTGCTTAGATTTTTTACAATCTTGTGGATTACAGGGGAATAAAATCAAACAAATGTTTGAAACGCTTTATGTGTACAGTATGTGTCCATGTGAAGGGGTCAAGAAATTGATTGCAACTTCATAATTGTTGATAAGCTATGTGTGTGTGTTGGTGTTGAGTTTTCTGATCAATTTCCAAACTGCTCCATCAGGGGTCATTATAATGACAGATTATAATGACAGCTCTGACCTGCTATTGGTTCCTTCCTTCGTTGACTGACCAATCAGAGCAAGGCTCCCATCAACCCACAGACACTAAATACAGATCATAGAGTTTCAGTTTCCGTCTCTTTTCTTATTTTTCCAAATCTGATCTCTGTCTTTGAAAAAGACACTCATTTTGGGTTTTTGTTTGAGGACGGGTTACACTCCTAAGGACACACACACACTTGTGCAGTGCCGAGACGGGGTTATACTACTCCTGTATCATTAGGGGTCATCATCAACTCTCACACTTGTCTTTCAGACAGGATCTGATGAAGCTCAGCCTTCCTCTTCCTCCTTATTCTCATCCTGGTCTTTACAGGTCACTGATTTAGTGCTGACTCAACACAGTGCCACAATTTTATCACAGGTCATTGTACAAAAGTAAAACGTTTGATATTTATATTTGACTTTTTAAATTTTTATTATTGCCTTTTCCTCTGACACACATTTTAGTAATCATTTAAAAGCTAAAATTATAAAAAAAATTCATCCAGTGAAAATCTTTATTTTAAATCCCTTTAACAAGCTCCTCCCCCTTGTGGGCGGGGTCAAACATCATATTACGAAATTTACTACAATATTTTCTAATTGAAACGTTTTCTAATCTTGACAAAACACATATTGTTGGAAAGGTCTTTGATTTTATAGCTAAATTAGATTCCAAAACATTTTTTAACATTTTTATGTTATATATAATAAATAAAAAAACAATTAGTTTTCTTTACAACTTTTTTTTACATTTTAAGTTTTTGAAATCTGCTGATTGTTTTTGTTAATGTCTATATTCTACAGCATTCATGAACCACAACCATTTAAAAAAGAGACTGTTTTTGCTGTCATTTAGCACTAATTTAAAGGGAAAGCACTTGATTATGTTTGAGATGTAACTGTTTAAGCGCAATACTTCTTGAACAGCACTTCCCTGTAATGGAGGTCTGACCTTATGAATTATTCATCTCAAAAAGAGTAGTTATACATATTTCATATTGTACATTATAATGTTGTGAAATCATAATTCACTTTTGCCCCCCCCCCTCCACAAAAAAAAACATGCATACGAATATGAAATATTATATGAAAAGTTTAAATAATAATAAACTTGCAATTTTCTAATAAACTATTTATATAGCACCTTTCAGACATAAGATGCAGTTAAAAGCGCTTTACATGATCAAAAATGACATAAATATCAAGTTCAACATTACCTTAAAAAA
>NC_081795.1:1395175-1475175 GCF_963082965.1 Carassius carassius
AGCCCTCGGGACGAGGCTCCCTGTGCGATCGGCACCTGTTCGGACTCTTCGGTAAAGTCCGATTCTGCAGCGGGAAGAAACGACCGGTGCGCCGGAAACCAGGTCAGTTCATTCACACCTCGCGCGCGTGACGCTCACCTGTGCGCGCGGAAAGCAGCGGTTGAGATGTTATGCTTCTGCACGTTTGATTGTTTTATTGATAACTGTGACGATTGCATTAACATTTATAATGCCATTATAACATGTAGCCTGCCTTAATATAGATAGATCACAATAAACACTTTATTAAAGTAGCCTATGTAGTAGGGAGGGATTGTAGCCTATTAATTTGGTTAGATTAGATATAAAATACTAATATAGACGAATATATGATCTTTTTATTAATAACTTTGATTGCAATATTATTTAACAGGGAGTTTATGCACGGACAAAGATTACTATAAACACCTTAAAATATTAATAGTGTATATACAATGTTAGACAAAATTTAAATAAATATTAAATGTATTAAAACAAACATTAGATTTAAAATATTTGCTATATGAACATATTTTATTGATAAATATCACAAAAAAAGATTAAAAATTTAGATTAAAAATATTGATATGGTTATACAATATTTTATATTATATATAGTTGAACATATGATTGCATTGACGTTTATAGGATGTACTTTACATACAGATGACTAGTTTGAATATAATTTTAAGTATGTATTAAGTTTCAACTTTTCATTTCAGTAGTGATCATTATGTTTGATGTTATTAATAAATGTCATTATAAAGTGTAACCCTGGACTGCAGCATGTTACTTTATTCTGAGGTGTGTTTTTGTGGAATTCAATTACAATTGAATTTTTATAGCACTTTTCACATATCGACACCTTTTTACATAATGTTTCAAAGCAGCTTGATGGAAAATGCTACATATTCGACCAACACTTCTGTTATTGATTAAACGTGTGTATTAAAGCTGCAAAATCGATTCTGGTTCGGTTTGGTCTGTTTATGATGCATGTATCATATTTGACTTCAGTTTTCTCCCCTGTCTGTTCATTCTGGTCGACTGAGCTCTTCTGAGATATAGTACAAATGTCTGTAATTCAAATTTCATTGGTCTTTTTATAGCACGTGAACTTTTTTAATACTAAATATTGCGGCGATACTCTTGAAAACATTCTGGGAGTGAGACAGAGCAGAAGGGGAGCCGGTTTACTTACGTAATTAGCAAGGTATTAAAACAATTAACACATTTTAATTGGTTAGCAGCACTTGCTTTTTCAGGAACTTGACAGATTCCTTTTTTAATTCTTTGTTTTTAAACAGTACTGAGCATTAGAGTTCACCATGCATAATGATGCATCCATCCCATTTAAAACTTGTGCTTGTTTGCATGCATATGATTGGTTTAGGGTAGCCTATTTAAGAAATAAATTACATTATGAAATTTTTTTTAGTTTTGTAAAAAACATGTTGTGTTGTCTAGCTCTTCATAAGCAGATCAGAAGAACCTGTAATGTAACATCAGATAGTTTATAATCTCTGAAGAACCATTTATTTTGGATGGTACGCAGGATTTGCGTTTGTGTTTGTGACATTAGTGTGTGTGTGTGTGTGTGTGTGTGTTCCAGAGCCTCAGTTGAAGGGGATAGTGACCAGGCTCTTCAGTGAGCAGGGCTATTACTTGCAGATGCAGCCGGATGGAACCGTCGGCGGGACCAAAGATGAAAACAGCGACTACAGTGAGTCTCTCTCTGTTCGCTCTGTCCTGTGTCCGAAACTGATACGCTCTGAAATCCAAAGATGTGTTGTATCTTATCTTAATGTTCTCCTTTCATACATACATAACATATATGAACGTTAACCCATGAACAAATATAAAAACATTACCATTCAAAACTTTGGGGTCAGTGCATTTAAAAAAAATAAATTAATACTTTCATTTAGCAAGGGTGAAAAGGTTTAAAAGTGACAGTAAAGGCATTTATAATGTTGCAAAAGTTTTATTTTTCAAATAAATGCTGTTGTGTTGAACTTTCTGTTCATCTGTGAATCCTGAAAAATAAAATGCATCACGGTTTCCACAAAAATTTTAACTGTTTTCAACATTGATAATAGTGAGAAATGTTTCTCGAGCAGCAAATCAGCATCTTTTCATGATTTCTGAAGATCATGTGACACTGAAGACTGGAGGAATGATGCTGAAAATACAGCTGCACAGAAATAAATGACATTTTACTATATATTCACACAGAAAATAATTACTGACAGGAGCATTGACTCCAAACCTTTGATATATATATATATATATATATATATATATATGTGTGTGTGTGTGTGTATAATTTTATTATCATATTTTTTACATTAAGAAAAATGAGGCCAGATGCATTACAATAATAAGGATTTGAAGGGAAAATGTGTTTTTCACCATGCAAAACATCTCAACGTTCCTAGAGTAGACATAATTTGTCATTTTAATTATTTAAATGAATAATTTATCTTTTTTTATATTCTTGGCTGACATTTTCTTTATAGAACAGAGAACCTTCATCACGTGTGTGTGTGTGTTCTTGCCTGATCTCACAGTTTGAGTGTATTTTTCAGATCTGCATATGCATTAGTGAGTGTGGACACACACACACACACACACACACACACACACACACACACACACACACCTCCCCGGGGTGCTAGAGAGGGATGTTTTACTTCTAAAGCTTAGTATTTTAGAGCGTTCTCTCTCTCTTCCAGCTCCTGTATTATCTCAGTGGTTTGAAGGTGCCCACTCATGTTTTGAATCTCCTCCTGTGAGATGCTTTTGAATCCTATTTTCCTCCTTATCTGCTAAACTCACATCAGCGAGTCCAACAGGCTTAGACAGCGCGTCTTTGTGTGACACACGTGAGACACACACTACTGTTTTAAGCCCTCGAGGCTTACGACAGATTCAGTGTTAAAGTCAACATAAACCGCCCATTTGACTACAATAACGTGAGTGAAGCCGGCGATGTCCGCTTAAAAGGAAAGATTTCATTTCAGTTTGATGAAAGATGATGAAAACAGACACTTTTTATGCATTTTAACATGCAGTCGTTCACAGCAAGAACAGGAGCGTGCATTAAGAAAATAGCATCAGTTTTGACACATTGTGTTTACGGACAGAGTTTTGTCTTATCGTTGTGTTTTTAAGCTGTGGGGGATTCTCATGTAACATGATTGCATTTATCCGACAGCTGTGGGCAAACATGTTTTCATCTAAAGCGAGAATATTGATCAGCTGGAGAAGTGAAACACAATACAGTCAGAATCTGGTCGGCTTCCAGCAAAATGAAGAACAGCTGATGAACAAGTTGAAGCACAGAGTAACAGATCTGCATGAATTCTTGTTCGGCGTGTTTTCCTGTTTATGTTTACAGTAACAAACTTCAGAACTCAAGAGGGGGGAAATGTATCATTCAAATATCTGTCTATCAACACTGACACTACTGGACAAAGGTTTGAAATCATTAAGATTGTCTTCTGCTCAACAAGGCTGCTTTTTTTTTAAAATCAAAACTGCAGTAAAATAAATCCTAAAATATTTTTAGAATTTAAAACAGCTGTTTTCTAAGTGAATATCTATTAACCTGTAATTTATTCCTGTGCTCAAATCTGTATTTTCAGCATCATTCCTCCAGTCTTCAGTGTCACATGATCTTCAGAAATCATTCTAATATACTTATTTACTGCTCAAGCAACATTTCTGATTATTATATATCTTGGAAACAGTTGTGCCACACAATATTTTTTGTGGAAACTGTGATGCATTTTATTTTTCAGGATTTACAGATGAATAGAAAGTTGAAAAGAACAGCATTTATTTGAAATCGAAATCTATTATTAACATTCTTAATGTTTTTACTGTCACTTTTGATCAATTTAATGCATCCTTTATGAATATAAGTATTCATTTCTTTTCATTCAAATTCAATGGTAGTGTATCACAATTTATTTTCACAAAATATTCAGCAGCACAGCTGTTTTCAGCATTGATAATAAAAAACTTTTGACTGATATTGTACTTGCGTTATGGCTTGTGATTGAGTTTGTGAGGAGTTTGTTCCTCATCTCATGAATTCTCTCTCATATTCCGCTCTCGATCCCACACAAACACACTCATCCCTTGTTCTGGTTCTCTGATCTCTCCTCCCCCTCCATCCCTCCGTTATCCTGCTGCACTCCTCCGCTGCTCCTGTTTTCTCTCTCCTCTGGGTTTTTTCCCTCCTGTCGATTTATACGGACTGGAACTGAATCAGCAGCAGCATTACGAGTGTCTGTCTGTCTGTCTGTCTATCTATCTATCTATCTATCTATCGTTCTATCTATCTATCTATCTATCTATCTATCTATCTATCTATCTATCTATCTATCTATCTATCTATCGTTCTATCTATCTATCTATCTATCTATCTATCTATCTATCTATCTATCTATCTATCTATCTATCTATCTATCTATCTATCTATCGTTCTATCTATCTATCTATCTATCTATCGTTCTATCTATCTATCTATCTATCTATCTATCTATCTATCTATCTATCGTTCTATCTATCTATCTATCTATCTATCTATCTATCTATCTATCTATCTATCTATCTATCTATCGTTCTATCTATCTATCTATCTATCTATCTATCTATCTATCTATCTATCTATCTATCTATCTATCTATCTATCTATCGTTCTATCGTTCTATCTATCTATCGTTCTATCTATCTATCTATCTATCTATCTATCTATCTATCTATCTATCTATCTATCTATCTATCTATCTATCTATCGTTCTATCTATCTATCTATCTATCTATCTATCTATCTATCGTTCTATCTATCGTTCTATCTATCTATCTATCTATCTATCTATCTATCTATCTATCTATCTATCTATCTATCTATCTATCTATCTATCTATCTATCTATCTATCTATCTATCTATCTATCGTTCTATCTATCTATCTATCGTTCTATCTATCTATCTATCTATCTATCTATCTATCTATCTATCTATCTATCTATCTATCTATCTATCGTTCTATCTATCTATCTATCTATCTATCTATCTATCTATCTATCTATCTATCTATCTATCTATCTATCTATCTATCTATCGTTCTATCTATCTATCTATCTATCTATCGTTCTATCTATCTATCTATCGTTCTATCTATCTATCTATCGTTCTATCTATCGTTCTATCTATCTATCTATCGTTCTATCTATCTATCTATCGTTCTATCGTTCTATCGTTCTATCTATCTATCTATCTATCTATCTATCTATCTATCTATCTATCTATCTATCTATCTATCTATCGTTCTATCGTTCTATCGTTCTATCTATCGTTCTATCTATCTATCGTTCTATCTATCTATCTATCTATCTATCGTTCTATCTATCTATCTATCGTTCTATCTATCTATCTATCGTTCTATCTATCTATCTATCGTTCTATCTATCTATCTATCTATCTATCTATCTATCTATCTATCTATCTATCTATCTATCTATCTAATCGTTCTATCTATCTATCTATCTATCTATCTATCTATCTATCTATCTATCTATCTATCTATCTATCTATCTATCTATCTATCTATCTATCTATCTATCTATCAGTAATTCATTCGTTCATCTATCTATCTATCTATCTATCTATCTATCTATCTTTCTTTTTTTGTTAATTCGTTCATCTATCTATCTATCTATCTATCTATCTATCTATCTATCTATCTATCTATCTATCTATCGTTCTATCTATCTATCTATCTATCTATCTATCTATCTAATCGTTCTATCTATCTATCTATCTATCTATCTATCTATCTATCTAATCGTTCTATCTATCTATCGTTCTATCTATCTATCTATCTATCTATCTATCTATCTATCTATCTATCTATCTATCTATCTATCTATCTATCGTTCTATCTATCTATCTATCTATCTATCTATCTATCTATCTATCTATCTATCTATCTATCTATCGTTCTATCTATCGTTCTATCTATCTATCTATCTATCTATCTATCTATCTATCTATCTATCTATCTATCTATCTATCTATCGTTCTATCTATCTATCTATCTATCGTTCTATCTATCTATCGTTCTATCTATCGTTCTATCTATCTATCGTTCTATCTATCGTTCTATCTATCTATCGTTCTATCTATCTATCTATCTATCTATCTATCTATCTATCTATCTATCTATCTATCTATCTATCTATCTATCTATCGTTCTATCTATCTATCTATCTATCGTTCTATCATTCTATCTATCTATCTATCGTTCTATCGTTCTATCTATCTATCTATCTATCTATCTATCTATCTATCTATCTATCTATCTATCTATCTATCTATCGATCTATCGTTCTATCTATCTATCTATCTATCTATCTATCTATCTATCTATCTATCTATCGTTCTATCTATCTATCTATCTATCTATCTATCTATCTATCTATCTATCTATCTATCTATCTATCGTTCTATCTATCGTTCTATCTATCTATCTATCGTTCTATCTATCTATCTATCTATCTATCTATCATTCTATCTATCTATCTATCTATCTATCTATCTATCTATCTATCTATCTATCTATCTATCTATCTAATCGTTCTATCTATCTATCTATCTATCTATCTATCTATCTATCTATCTATCTATCTATCTATCTATCTATCTATCAGTAATTCATTCGTTCATCTATCTATCTATCTATCTATCTTTCTTTTTTTGTTAATTCGTTCATCTATCTATCTATCTATCTATCTATCTATCTATCTATCTATCTATCTATCTATCTATCTATCGTTCTATCTATCTATCTATCTATCTATCTATCTATCTATCTATCTATCTATCTATCTATCTATCTATCTATCTATCGTTCTATCTATCTATCTATCTATCTATCTATCTATCTATCTATCTATCTATCTATCTATCTATCTATCTATCTATCTATCTATCTATCGTTCTATCTATCTATCTATCTATCTAATCGTTCTATCTATCTATCTATCTATCTATCTATCTATCTATCTATCTATCTATCTAATCGTTCTATCTATCTATCGTTCTATCTATCTATCTATCTATCTATCTATCTATCTATCTATCTATCTATCTATCTATCTATCTATCTATCTATCTATCTATCTATCCCTATCGTTCTATCTATCTATCTATCTATCTATCTATCTATCTATCGTTCTATCTATCGTTCTATCTATCTATCTATCTATCTATCTAATCGTTCTATCTATCTATCTATCTATCTATCTATCTATCTATCTATCTATCGTTCTATCTATCTATCTATCTATCTATCGTTCTATCTATCTTTCTATCTATCTATCTATCTATCTATCTATCCCTATCGTTCTATCTATCTATCTATCTATCTATCTATCTATCTATCTATCTATCTATCTATCTATCTATCTATCGTTCTATCTATCTATCTATCTATCTATCTATCTATCTATCTATCTATCTATCTATCGTTCTATCTATCGTTCTATCTATCGTTCTATCTATCTATCGTTCTATCTATCTATCTATCATTCTATCTATCTATCTATCTATCTATCTATCTATCTATCTATCTATCTATCTATCTATCTATCGTTCTATCTATCTATCTATCTATCTATCTATCTATCTATCTATCGTTCTATCGTTCTATCTATCTATCTATCTATCTATCTATCTATCGATCTATCGTTCTATCTATCTATCTATCTATCTATCTATCGTTCTATCTATCTATCTATCTATCTATCTATCTATCTATCTATCTAATCGTTCTATCTATCTATCTATCTATCTATCTATCTATCTATCTATCAGTAATTCTATCTATCAGTAATTCTATCTATCAGTAATTCTATCTATCTATCTATCTATCTATCTATCTATCTATCTATCTATCTATCTATCTATCTATCTATCTATCTATCTATCTATCTATCGTTCTATCTATCTATCTATCTATCTATCTATCTATATCTATCGTTCTATCGTTCTATCTATCTATCTATCTATCTATCTATCGTTCTATCTATCTATCTATCTATCGTTCTATCTATCTATCGTTCTATCTATCTATCGTTCTATCTATCTATCGTTCTATCTATCTATCTATCTATCTATCTATCTATCTATCTATCTATCTATCTATCTATCTATCTATCTATCTATCTATCTATCTATCTATCTATCTATCTATCAGTAATTCTATCTATCTATCTATCTATCTATCTATCTATCTATCTATCTATCTATCTATCTATCTATCTATCGTTCTATCGTTCTATCTATCTATCTATCTATCTATCTATCTATCTATCTATCTATCTATCTATCTATCTATCTATCGTTCTATCTATCTATCTATCTATCTATCGTTCTATCGTTCTATCTATCATTCTATCTATCTATCTATCTATCTATCTATCTATCTATCTATCTATCTATCTATCTATCTATCGTTCTATCGTTCTATCTATCTATCTATCGTTCTATCTATCTATCGTTCTATCTATCTATCTATCTATCTATCTATCTATCTATCGTTCTATCTATCTATCTATCTATCTATCTATCTATCTATCTATCTATCTATCTATCTATCTATCTATCTATCTATCGTTCTATCTATCTATCGTTCTATCTATCGTTCTATCTATCTATCGTTCTATCTATCTATCTATCGTTCTATCTATCTATCTATCTATCGTTCTATCTATCTATCTATCTATCGTTCTATCTATCTATCTATCGTTCTATCTATCTATCTATCTATCTATCTATCTATCTATCTATCTATCTATCTATCTATCTATCTATCTATCTATCTATCTATCTATCTATCTATCTATCTATCTATCTATCTATCGTTCTATCTATCTATCTATCTATCTATCTAATCATTCTATCTATCTATCTATCTATCTATCTATCTATCTATCTATCTATCTATCTATCTATCTATCAGTAATTCATTCGTTCATCTATCTATCTTTCTTTTTTTGTTAATTCGTTCATCTATCTATCTATCTATCTATCTATCTATCTATCTATCTATCTATCTATCTATCTATCTAATCGTTCTATCTATCTATCTATCTATCTATCTATCTATCTATCTATCTATCTATCTATCTATCTATCTATCTATCTAATCGTTCTATCTATCTATCTAATCGTTCTATCTATCTATCTATCGTTCTATCTATCTATCTATCGTTCTATCTATCTATCTATCGTTCTATCTATCTATCTATCTATCTATCTATCTATCGTTCTATCTATCTATCTATCTATCTATCTATCTATCTATCTATCTATCGTTCTATCTATCTATCTATCTATCTATCGTTCTATCTATCGTTCTATCGTTCTATCTATCTATCTATCTATCTATCTATCTATCTATCTATCTATCTATCGTTCTATCTATCTATCGTTCTATCTATCTATCTATCGTTCTATCTATCTATCTATCTATCTATCTATCTATCTATCTATCTATCTATCTATCAGTAATTCATTCGTTCATCTATCTATCTATCTATCTTTCTTTTTTTGTTAATTCGTTCATCTATCTATCTATCTATCTATCTATCTATCTATCTATCTATCTATCTATCTATCTATCTATCTATCTATCTATCTATCTATCTTTCTTTTTTTGTTAATTCGTTCATCTATCTATCTATCTATCTATCTATCTATCTATCTATCTATCTATCTATCTATCTATCTATCTATCTATCTATCTATCTATCTATCTATCGTTGTATCTTTCTATCTATCTATCTATCGTTGTATCTATCTATCTATCTATCTATCGTTGTATCTTTCTATCTATCTATCTATCGTTCTATCTATCTATCTATCTATCTATCTATCTATCTATCTATCTATCTATCTATCTATCTATCTATCTATCTATCAGTAATTCATTCGTTCATCTATCTATCTATCTATCTTTCTTTTTTTGTTAATTCGTTCATCTATCTATCTATCTATCTATCTATCTATCTATCTATCTATCTATCTATCGTTGTATCTTTCTATCTATCTATCGTTGTATCTTTCTATCTATCTATCTATCGTTCTATCTTTCTATCTATCTATCTATCTCAGTTTAATTGTGAAAGTCGCTCAGAGGAGAACATTGGGATCATAACTAGGAGCTCCAGTAAGTGTCCTGATCTCTGAGAGAGTGAGATGTTGCTGTGGCTGTGTTTCAGCTCTGTTTAACCTGATCCCCGTGGGTTTGCGGGTCGTGGCGATACAAGGCGTGAAGGCCGGACTCTACGTGGCCATGAATGGAGAGGGTTTCCTCTACTCCACGGTAAGAAAACACTCCTCACATCTGTGTGTGTGTGTGTGTGTGTGTGTGTCACATCTGTTCTATCTAAAATCCACAGCTTTTCATGTGATCATACAATCTGTTTTGTTTCTTTTCTCTGTAGCGTTTGTCAGGGTATGTACTATTATATGCAATTTTGATGTAGTGCGTGAATATTTCTGTGTGTGTGTGTTTTGGAAATCAGGACACACTGTCATCGTGTTACGGTTGTGATGTTGTGTGTTTTGGTGTGTTTTACAGGTTGAAGTGTGTAATATTACGTGTGTTAATATATTGTGTGTTAGGAGGTGCTGGTTGTGTTTTACTGGATTTATTGCAGGACATAATATTGTGATTAAAATCATTGAAATGTAAATGTATGCCGACAGTTGTTGTTTATTTGTTTTTATTGTGTTGTGGTGAGCTTTTACATTTCTGGATGTGTTCAGTGCAGAAAATACAAGTCAAAAGAAGGATTGCAACGCCAGCCTTCTCTCATGTAGTCTAAAACTCAACAGAGAGAAGGTTCTGGAAGCAGCAGTCATGTGATGGAGAGAGCGACTCTCTGCTCCCGTCTACATTCATAATTCACAGACTTGTTATTAAAATTTCAAGTAAAGCTCCTGAACTACATTGATCCACAAAGAAAGCAAGCAATGTAACTGTTTTTAGACATGCACGCACACACACAAACACACGCACACACACACACACACACGCACACACACAGCTTTCAGTTTGCTATGAAGAGTGTGAAAGGACTTTAAATCTCATGACACAACTGTAAGTAAAAATGACATTTATAATCTCCATTGCAAAACAGTTTGAGCACCAGCCTGGCCTATATGAAGGAAACGATGTCTAAATTCAAATATCTGTCTTTTTACAAATTTCGGCACTTATTTATTAAACATTTCAGTTAATTTGATTATGCTTTCAGCAATTAAAGTCTTGTACTCTCAGCTCCATATAATCTTTTTCAACCATGTTTAAAGTTGTTCCACAGAAATTCCTGTCAACATCAACACAAAATATGTGGATAAACAAAGTGAAGTTTGTTCATTTATGAGTTGTGCTAAATGCAAACTGATACAAAACCCAGACTGATTCATAATTCAGATTCTGTCATTTTACAAACTGCTGCACATTTTCCATTCATTTATTAAGTATTTAAAATAAATTAGTCTTGTACTCTCAGCTCCATTTAATGTCGTTGTAGAGAGTTTAAATATACAGAACTTATAGAAATGCATATTAATTTATGTTTGGTGTTATGTAACATTACACATGTCTGTATTAGTGTCAAGATCAGCTGTTCTGGATGTTGTTCTATCTTTGGGGTGACAAAGTGTTAATTAACTTTAGTGTGATAATGAACTTCTGCCAACGTGTGATGGTCGATGTGTGTGTGTTTCTTTGTCTGGGTGTGTGTGTTTGTGAGTGTTGCAATGCAGTGTGTATGTGTGTGTGCAAGAAGTAATTGATTGAAAATGAATCTAAAACTGAGGTAATAATGCAGCTGTGATGTAGAGTTTTATAAAGAATTCATTTCAAAATTGTGTTCGATATATCTGTGTATTTTGGCATGTGGTGATAGTTGTTTGAAAATCACAAATGAATGCAAGTTTCGCAAACTGAAATCATTCATTGGTCATTAAATCTTTTTTGTTTTATATTTGTGAATTGCCTTGCATTGATTTGGTGTTGTCGTAATGATTGTTTTACTGAGTGTGTTATTGTGTGGATGTTGTAGCTCAGGGTTGTGTGTGTGTGTGTGTGTGTGTGAGAGGGAGGTTTTCTACTGGTTATTTATGTTTAATCTGCTAAAGTGCTTTGAGATGCTGAGATGGCAAAGAGTGCAAACCTCCCTTACTTGTGTGTGTGTGTGTGTGTAATATACATTAGGGTTCAAAAGTCTGAGACCGCATTGAAAATGTGGGAAATGAACAAAAACCTTGAAATAAACAAAGTTTTAGCATACAGATTAAACCATAGTGCTGCAGCAACGACGTCATAATCAGAAGACTAATTCAATTTTTTTTTTTTTTTCAGTTTATAGATCATCTGAAAGCTGATTAAATCATCTTTCTATTAATGTATGGTTTGTGGGGAGGACAATATTTGTCTGAGATACAATTATTAGAAAATCTGGAATCTGAGGGAGCAAAAAAATCTAAATGTTGAGAGAAAATCATCTTTAAAGTTGTTCAGATGAAGTTCTTAGCAATGCATATTACTTATCAAAAATTAAGTTTTGATATATTTAGAGTAGGAAATTTACAAAATATCTTCATGGAACATAATCTTTACCTAATATCCTAATGCTTTTTGGCATGAAAGAAAAATCTATAATTTTCATAACATATATAAAATGCCCCTGTAGTAAAATGTACATAACAATATCTATACAGTGATTTTTTATATATGCATTAACCATATATGTCAACAATAAATATTTTATTTATATGCAGCTTTAACAACAACATACAGTGTATACAAAAATCTGAATTTTTAAATGCATGTCTATCTTTTTTATTTACTTATATATTATTAACAAGACAAATATGCATGTACATGACATATAAGTCCAAAAATGAATTGCACTTAAATAAATATAAATATTTGTATGGGTTAGATTTGTGAATATATGAAATTTAAAAAAAAATGTATAGGTTTCATACATGTTTTCACTTCATATGACAATATATTTCATATAATAGAAGTGTAATAATGCTTGTATGTACATGCATTTTTAACAATAAACATAATTGCTTCATAATTCACATTTTCAGGATGGATGTATATTGAATTTTATTTTTAGCACAAGCCTTGTTTAACTCAAGTGTTGTGGGAAGTATTTAAAAACATTTTGATTTTTTTTTAAGTTTAAATATAAATATTATAAACTGGAAAAAATATATTATAAAAAAAGGACCACACAGTGAATTAGTCATCAAGACTGAAGCACTCTATTATGATGTAAAGCAAAATAAATGTTCCAGAATTTAGTGATTCATCAAATAAAAGGGATTGTCTTGCTTCCACTGAAGTACAAAATGCACATTCCCAAATTATATGAATTTCTCGGTTTCATTTTTCACTCACATTGTTAATCTGCCAATATAATTTGTAATTAAAGGGTCACAATAGTGCCTGTAAAGAAGGGTTTCATTTATAAAGCTCTCAAATGTTACTGACCGGTCCATTTCCTGAAAATATGGAAAAAATAAAGGCTCTCAATTAAATATGTGCAGTGTCCCATGGTTAGGCAAGGCAATAATAAATAAGTTACTATATAAATGTTATACTGTAATACTAGTAGCACTAATTTTTTATGATATATGTTCGAATAAAGTAGCAATTTTAAAATACGTTGATGCTTGTATTTTTGGTCTTTTATCTCAGTATTTCTATCAGTGTTGTATAAGGGTTTTTATGCGTAATAGTAAGTGTATTTCAAAAGGGTTACTAATGACACATCATTGGGTTATTTTCATGTGTGGGAAAAATTTGGGATTAAACCAGTTAAATTCCCAATGCACAATTTAAACATTTGCACTGGTGGTCTCAGGTTTTTATACTCCACTGTATGAAATATATACAAAACATTAATTGTGTCAATTGTGTGTGTGTGTGTGTGTGTGTGTGTTCACCCGAGGTGGTTTCTGCTCTGGTTGACGGCCGTCTCCACCCTCTCCACCTGTGCATGCAAAAGACTTTATAAAAAAACTGGGACAAATACTCTATAAAAGCACACACACACACACACACACACACACACACCTGAGAGCTGTAACTGTGTTTTAACATCTCTCTCTGTTTCTGTCTGTCTGTCTGTAGGATACGTTCACAGCGGAGTGTAAGTTTAAGGAGAGTGTGTTTGAGAATTATTACGTGATCTACTCGTCCACGATGTACCGCCAGCACGAGAGCGGACGCGCCTGGTTCCTCGGACTCAATAAAGAAGGAATCATCATGAAGGGAAACCGGGTCAAGAAAACTAAACCGTGCTCACACTTCGTGCCCAGACCCATTGAAGGTAAGAAAACACACACACACACACACACACACACACACACACACACACACACACACACACACACACACACACTCACACTCACACACACACACACGTAGGGCAGGGTGATGTATGAAATATTTACAGTAAATTCATTATTATTTTGCTGACCATTGAAAGAGTAGACTTGTGCCATCACTTTAGATGCTTTTTAATAGCGTATATTCAAACTCAAGTTAAGATTTGTTTAGTTTGATTAATTTACATGAAATAGATTTTTCAAACTGTTTGTTTCAATAAATCAGTCCAAAATTCAAACTGAATTAATTTGTCATCATAATGAGATGTTCTTTGTATGGCATTTTAATTGCTTTAAATGTTTTAGTAAAATGTTTAGTCCATGTAGATTAAAATAGTTACCTATGAAAAAAAGCTTAAAATATATATAAAAATGTTTCTTTTTGTGTGTTAACTGAGTGAAATAAAGTGGAAATCATATACAGATAATTTTAACTAGATTAGTTTACTGTATTTTACTCTTTTAAACATTTAAAATCTATTTCACAACATTGGCTATTTCATTGAAATATAATATATATATATATAGAGAGAGAGAGAGAGAGAGAGAAAAGTCGATATTTGCCAGTCTTTTTAATAATAATAATAATAATAATAATAATTATATATATATATATATATATATATATATATATATATATATATAATAAAGATATGAATGTGTGTAGGTAGAATTTTATAGGAAATATTAAAATACATTATTTAAAATGTATTATTTAGTATATTATATTAAATAATATATAAGTAAAGTATATAAAATATTTTTTTCAATCTACATCCCCCGGAACTACTCACAATAACATGTGCATATGATCAATTCTGTTCAAATATTGTGTATGTGTATATATACTGTATTAATGCCTCACTAGTACCAAAATCCCTGCTGTTTAATAATGACGTCTTGTATGTATTTGTGTAACAGTGTGTATGTATAAGGAGCCGTCTCTGCATGATATTGACGAGAAGCAGCGGTCCAGGAAAAACTCAGGAACTCCCACCATGGGCACCAGGAAAGAGTTAAACCAGGACTCTACCGATCATGAAGGCTCATAGCCACACACACACACACACACACACACACACACACCGACCTGTAAATGTACACACAAACACACACACACACACACACACACACACACACGGTGACCCCTGGAGCTGAATGCTTTCTTACACCCGAACAAACAACAGCAACTTCAGCATCGACAAGCATCAAACGAAAACAAAAATTAATGAAGTAACATAAAAATAAAAATAAACATTCTTGCCTGTGAAAATATTTTAGGAGTCTATGAAAATCAGGACATGATTTTACATTTTATGCAAGAGTCTATATTGGCGTCACGTGCTCGTGGAGGGTGTTTTCTTTCGGGAGTCAGAGCTTTAAAGCCATGTTCGATGATCACACATTGATTTATGAATGCTAAAAGCACTTTCACTCACCGCTATACATCGCTCACCTCATTAATATCGAATGTTCTCATCGGTTGTGTCTCCCAATCATTGCACTTTTTTTATTCTGGGTGTGGGAGGGGGAGGGGCTTATGCATTCTGCTCTCTGATTGGCTGGAGGGTTCAGGAATTGCTCCGCTGATAGGCAGCGACTATAACTGGAATCTCATTCACTGTATGAAACGTGTCATATTCTACACTTCAGTAGCATTTTACTTTAAATCCCCTCGGCGTCGTTCAACAGTGTCTCTGAAACATGCTTGCTGCTGTACCTTTAAGACTTGGATATGTAAATGCACTGTTATGATTGGTGAACATCAGCATACTGGTGTCATCTGTTGGGGCGGGTCGCTGAACAGGTGTTGATATGTTAATGTAATCGTAGATATGTTAATGAGCTTATGGTTATGATGTGATAATCATGACGATTTCTGAGCCAATAAATGGCGCAGCGAGTGTGACAGCGAACTCTTATTTCAAAAGAGCGAGGACAAAACATTTTCCCGTGATGTTTTGAATATAGTGAGAATCGTCACAATCTAAAATTCTGCATTCAGTGAATGGAAACACCTGCATTTATTTAACCTCACGCCCGTTTTGATCCTCAGAGATTGGGGTTTTTTATCCTGCCAAAAGCACATACTGCCCTCCGAGTGACTAAACTGGACTAAACCACTTTAAACCAGAGAATAGACTGCCCCGGTTTTCCTTCTCACACAGTTTTTATTTTTATCGCTCCTCATTAACATGCAGGCTGTGTTCAGAATGGAGTCTTGGTGCACTGCTTAGTGTGCAGTATATACTTCATACAAACAGTATGTGAAATGGTGCACTTGCAATGCTACAGTAGAGTACTAGATGTTTTCACTATGTTGCATGTCTAATTCAGTAAATGTCTGAAATGAATGCTATTGTTTTGCATGTTTAATCATCCATTAAAATAACAAGGAAAAAGTGTAGTTCTGTAAATACAAGGTTGAATGCATTGCATCGTGGGATAGTGCTCTACTTAAACTTTGCAAGATTGACACTGAATTAGAGTTACTAAATAATGACACTATTGTCTACTGAGATCGAATTGGTTATATAATCGTTAACTTTGCAACATTGACACTATTCCGCTGCAGTTATTACTGCTTTGAAACGATCTGTACTGTATAAAGAAGCCGCTCAGCTTTAGGTAAATAAAGCTCTTAGCCATGCATAAGAACATTTGCATACTGTGCACGGTATGCATACTGTATACTGAAGAGGTGGTGAGATTAGTATGCTGGGATGACATTTTGAACACCGCTCAGCTCAGGACGTTTCTGATTGGTTACTTGAGTCCAGGCTCCTTCCCCTTTAAATGTGATCGACCTGTTCATTGGTCAGATCTGTTGATGGAAAGGCCAATCAGCTGTTAGCTGGGTTTATAAGAAGTCTTCCATGACTGGAGCTCCACCAGCATCTAAGAGTGGGGTCAAAGGTCAGGGTTAGTGATACAAGAGGGAGAGAAAAACTAAGGGTCACGAACCTTGTGTCTAAAAATGCCTGCCTGTTTTTTTGTTTTTTTTCACAGAAGATGTTCTGATTATTGACATGCTGAAATGATCTTCTGCTGACCTGGGAAGTTCTTTTGTGTTTGCACCTGAATTCTGAACACGTTCATGTTCATTATGTAAAAGAGTTCTGAATAAAACATTAAACCTGCCACAGGAGGAAAATGTAATAAAAATAAATAAATAAATAAACAAATAAATGAAAAACAGGATTAAACTCTGGTCTGGTTTCAGCTTTTCTTCTGCCATCAGCATCTGCTCCCAAACCTCATCATCTGCGTCGCTGTCGGCCAAATGTTTTCGAAGGCAAATAATGTTCAGTATTTGAACAGTTAAACACTTTTTGTTGAGTTCACACCAAGAGGTGGATTCTGATTGGCTGTCAATATTTTAATCATTCTTCAGCTGGGAAAAGCTTTTTTCATTATTCTTCTTTTTAGTGAATAAATAAAGCAGTAGGGTGACTCATTGATGTTCGTGTCTGAAATTTGTCAAATCTTAATCCTTTTTTTTTTTAAGGCAGCACTACGTAACTTTTTTGTGTTCAAAATGTACAAATTTATATAATAAACAAGTACACCATGAATCAATTTCCCAGCTTGTCATGAATCACTAATGTACACCCAGGGCTGGACTGGGACAAAAAATCGGCCCGGGCATTTTTGCCCAGACCGGCCCACTATATGATCATAAACACCACCCATCTTTGCATGCCCTTAATTATATGCATACCAACTCCTTTTCATTAAAACCACTAATGCCATGTAATGAGTGAGTATAGGAACGAGTGAGAGTTAACAGATGAAATAAGTCAAAATTGTATATTTATTAATACAGTTGAACTATACTCCACAGCGGTGAATCCTAAAACAAGCTATAAGCGGCCCTGGCATAGCAATACCAGTGTTTCTTACAGGATTTTTGTTAAAACTATGGTGGTGTGTCCTCGGTCCTTCTAGGGGGGTTCGGGGGCATGCACCCCCGTGAGAAAATTTTGTGCATTTTAATGTTAAATTCATTAATCTGGTGCACTTTGAGAGTTCAAAATTAAAAGCTCCAACCCATATTCAGTGTGCAAATTAAACAAAGAAAAATTCAAACCTCTTTTAGTTACAGTGTCTATTTACATTACACCTATACATAATAATAGTTATAATATTAATCCAATGACAGTAATAGCCATATTTTGTAAAACAAATGCACAAAAAAATAAAGGAAACTTTCTTAATTAGTTGTAGCAATTTCTATACTTGAAAGAGATAAGCACATGATCTTTTATTTTGACGCAAACTGCATCAAGCTTTTATTTTGGCGGAAAACATGGTTTACAAACGCCTCTTATTAAATTTCTAGTGAATTGCGGTAATCGTCAACTATGCAGATGTGGAAATAATCTACACTCATGACATGGCCTAAGTGTTTTGAAAGTAGTTATGCTTACCGCAGGCTCTACACTTTCTCATCTCTCTCCTAATCCTCCATCCTCACTATCATCATCTGCCACAGGAGCTGATGAAGGTCAGAAAACATATATTTTGACACAGTTTACAGTGTCTGCTTTAAGGGCCTGGTTCTATTTTTTCACGCTATTTATCTGCACATTCCCAGGCGGCAAGGAAGCCTACCGGAAGTTGAAGGTTACATTATGGCCCCGTAGAAACAGGGTGCTTCTCAATTCATATTTGTGCATCCTCGTTTCCTTTCCTCGCTTCCTTTCCTCGTGTCTTAGCTCCACCCTTTCAGGATGCGAGGGAAGGACGCAAGGAAAAGACGTGAGGATGGAGGACTTGAATCAAGTGAAATGATTTATCCTCGCTCCCTTCAGCGTTACTTCAAAGTGTCATCAGCTGTAATTAAAGGGATCTGCCCTTATGTTGTTAAAGTTTGTTAATTAAGACATTCATAATAAATATTAATAAAGCAAGATGCCCTGTTTGAAATATATGACATGCATGGTTTATTTGAAGTGAAAAGGTAAAATATAAATAAAAATTGTTACAACAGATGTGAAGGGGGAGGAGAATTTATACGTGCGTCACGTTAAGTCGATAAAATACTTCCGCATAGGACACACCTGTGTATCCTCGCTCATCTCTCCTCATGAAGCCTCCTCCCTCCTCGATCCTCGCCTCCTCGTGGTGCAATTAGAGAATTGAGATGTCCTTCAAGATGGCTGTGTTCGATCGGTTTCCGGGTCATAGGATGGAGGACGGAGGAGCGAGGAGACGAGTAGGGATATTGAGAAGCACCCACAGTTTTTGTAAAAATAGGCTAACGATTGCGTCATAACCACTCGACTCTCTGTTGCATTACCGTACAGACAGGAGGAGAAGCTCGCAGGCAATTAACTTAATATGGCGTACTGGCGTTACATTTTAAAATACTATACAAAATAATTAATCAGAATACTTACTCCTGCTCACTCACGCCAAAGAACTCGCTGTCTCTGCAAGATTAACGACGGCAGTTTGCACGCACAGCTACTTAGAAGATTTACAGCTGTCAGACAGGTTGCTGACGTCATCAATCTTAGTTTGAGTCTGCGCGTCAGAAACGGAAGTGCTAAAAATAGCTAAAACTGGGCTTCACTTGTCTCAATTGAGTTTCAATGGGGTCGCTGTGTCCATTTCTTTTACTGTCTATGCACATTCCTTGCGTTTCTTCTCCATCTTTCTTTACAGATACACACTGACACTGCTGCCGCTCGCTCACTCGTTTAAAGTTGTGATTGGGCCAGCCCAGTGTCAATCAAGAAAAGAGCCAATGGGCCGCTGATCTACGTGTTTCATGGGCTGGTCTGTCAGAAAAAAAAAACTAACACTGACTTTGACCAATGCATTACACCGGCACAAACCCAGCGCCGCCAATTAAGCAAAACAAAACAAAACGAATGGGCCGCCGATGTACAAATTTTATGGGCTGTTTAAAAAAAAAAAAAAAAAGTATGAGTATGAGATATCGGCCCAAAAAGCACGTCGGCCCACCGGGCAAATGCCCGGTATGCCCAATGGCCAGTCCAGCCATGGGTACACCTATAATAAGTGTTTATATATGGACTATATCGACTGGTTCGGGTAGGTACCGCTGCGGAGTAGCACAGTACCTGCGTGATTCGCCATAGACATAAACAGAGAAGTAGTTCCGGCTACAATGTTATTCCGCAAGACGCACGCAGTTCTGCTTATTAACCGCTAGAGGGCCAAAAGTCACGGACTGCAGCATTAAGTTATTAGACATAAACATTATGCTAAAATAGGGAGAAATGTTTGTTAGAAAAAGATTTTGAATGAAGTCGTCAATGCTGCATTTATTTGATATAATTATATCAATATTCTGCATACTATTTGATTTAATAACAAAACATATTTAAAAACTTATAATGCAAAGCTGTGTTTTAAGCATCATTATTCAGGATGCGTTGATGAATTTAATGTAAAAAAAAAAAAGCATTTATTTGAAATATAAATATTTTTTAACATTATAAATATCTTTACTGCCACTTTTGATCAAATTAATGCATCCTTGATAAATAAATAAATTAATGAAAAAAAAAACTAACTGACCCCAAACCTTTTGAACAGTACTTTTAAAGGCCATTCTTACATTTTCTCACATGCATCTCACCGTGTTCAGCTTGATTTGAAGCAATGCTTCCACATGCCAATATTTCAGTGTTTTACTGCAATAACACTGTTTTATATTATAAATTGTAAAAATCTAATTTTAATTTTCACCACTTGTTGTTCTTTGTGGATCACATTTGAATAATTTATAATTCAATTTATGTAAACATATCTATTTTATATTTTAAATATTGTCCTTTTTTATTTATATATTTAAAGTATTTGAGCTGAAATAATTCTTAATATTCACTTATAATAATTCTGATCTCCTATTTCTGTGTAATTGCATTTTAATAGTTAGATATTTCTGTTTTTAAAATATACAACTTTTTATAGCATAAAAATATAATGTGTAAATATATCTAGTTTTATGCTTTTTTAGCGGATTTAAAAAAAATATTTATACCATATATTTTATTCTAAATGACATTTTAGAATTTTTTTTCTTGCAGTTCTATGTAGATTGCATTTTAATAATATGCTATTATTCTTTTTTTCCTATTTTTAAAATACAGATAGATTTATCAAAGCATATTATTATGACCATATCTACAATTTTTTATATTCTCCTTTTGCAATTATGTTTTCTGAGCTGACATAATTTCTAATTAAATAAATATTAAATTATTAATAATGATTTAATGTAACATATTTGTTGTCATTAAAAATACTTTTTCTCTTATAGATTAAAATTATTATAAATATAAAATATTGTCAAATACTATAAAATGTTTATTAAAATAAAATAAAACAGATTTATTACAGAACAGCAATAATATATTTAACATAATATTTTAATAATTATAACACAATTTAACAAAATAATTTAAATAAAAATTTAATAATAATATATAAATTATCTATTTATTCTCCTATTATGATTATGATACTGTGTTGAAATGATTAATAATCATCTATTTATGAATATGTTATACTACTAAAAGGCGACACCTGCTGCTGAAAAGCTGTGAGTGCAGTGATGCCGCAGTGAAGGATGTGAACGTGCGCGTTCACATGGTTGTTATTTTTCTAAACAAAACTCACGTCGCATCAATCTGGAGATGAAGAGCAAGGTCACCTTCTCGCTTCTGGTTCATAACTCTCCAGGTTTTTACTCGTTAAAAGGATTAACAGCGAGGTAAAGTGCCTGTAAAGGTGCCAGCGCAGCAGATATATTGCTGACGCAGTGCACATGTACCACGATGACCAGCAGGGGGCGCAGCACATAAGAGTCAAGCGGAGTACTGACATCGGCAGCTAGATGGCAGCATTACACCAATAAAAACAATGCAGCCGACGGAAATTGAACCAGGAAGCATGCAAAACATGGCAAAGTAATAAATAAATATGGAAATAAATACAGAAATTAAAGAAAATAAAAAATTCTATATATATATAAGTTAAAATTAATGAACAGAATATAACTAAGGAAATACTTTCAATTGCATCGCATGCATTTTTTTAAAGTCATTTAACTAAACCAAGATCAATGGAGGACCAAACCTTCAAAAATTACAAACAAACAAAGAAACACATGTGTGGAGAAAATAATATAACAATAAATAAAAAAAATATTAATAACTTAATTTAATCAAAATAAAAATGTATTGCATTTATTTTAAAGTCATTTATTTCTTTATTAATTGTCCTATTGTTACAGCTATTTATTTATTTCAAATTTTTGCATATTTATTCATCCACAGCAACAGACTGAAAAATATAAAATAGAATAGAATCCATACTTTGAATATAATATGTGCAAATAAAATATTAATGCAATACATAAATATATCCACAAAGAACTGCATACAGCAGAAAAACACAAATGAGTATCATATAAAAGAGTTGGTTTAATGTGTGTGATCTGCTGCGGCCTTCATTTAGGATTAAACCTCAGGAAAGAAAGCAATGGTCTGATTATTCTATAGCACAGAAACACACAGAAACTCTATTAATCAAAGCTCACAGGAAAACGCATGAGTCAGGGAGGCACTGGATGTAAATATCGATAAAATAAACAGTACTGGCTTTGATTTACAAATGTGATGCAGATCCATAACTGTAAATCACATACAAACATTAGAAGCAGTGTATCACAAGACTCTCATTCACAAACAAACATCTGACCACATGACACACTATACATCTAGCTAACTAACTAACTAACTAACTAACTAACTAACCGTCTGTCTCTCTAACTCAAATACTTCACTCTTACATCACAAATACACAATTATAGTTACACGGAAAACCCTTTCAAAACACACAATGAGGATGTGTAATGAACTGCATATTTACATATGGAACACTGGTGAGTAGATTAGAATAGAATAGAATAGAATGCAAGAATAAATATACAAATAAAAATATTATATTCTATAATATTTTTTATTATTTTTCTTTTAAATATGTAAAATAATATAAAAACAATATATAATAATGTAAATATATAATATAATATAAATAATAATAATAATAATTAAGATAATAATAAAAAATACAAAAAACATTTTTATTATACATTATTTTATTGTTTTTAAATATTAATTAAATATTTAACTGCAACATTATACATTATAAAACAATATTTAAATTCAAAATATATTATTATTTTTATATAAATATTATTTTATTATTTGTTATTATTATTTTAATGGTGTAATTATATAATAATAATAATAATAATAATAATAATAAATATTATTAAGAAATAATAAAAATACAATAAAACATTTACATGTATACATTATACATTTATTATTATTATTATTACACATTATTTTATTGTTTTTAAATAATAATTTAAATATTTAACTGCAACATTATATATATATATATATATATATATATATATATATATATATATATAAATATATATATATATATATATATATATATATATATATATATATATATATATGTATAATTATATATATATACATATATATAAAATAACAAATATTTAAGTTCCGAATATATTATTATTTTTATATAATATTTTTTATTAAATTATTATATGAATGTTTTAATTATATATAATATTAAAATAATAATATATTACGTGCCATGTATATATTATTAAAAAAACAGTATTGATTAATGTATATTATTAAATGAGTTATTACAAATAATAAAAATATTTATTTTAGCTCATATAGAAATATATATTAATGTAAAAAAAATTACATTAAATATTGAAATTAAATTAAACTGTTGTATAAAATATATATTTTAAATATATAACTTACAATTTAAGATATAAAATATATATATTTCAAAAATGTAAAAAAGTTCCCTAACTGCAGAAAAGTATCTGTCTTTCTGTTTCGAAAGCAGCTCGGGTGGGCGCAATGACGCGCGTGCGTGCGCACAGTGTGGAGCGCTCCGGTGATTTTAACGGGACAGTTCCGGTGAAGTCGCGTCGCGCATCAGGTGCGCGAGCGGTGTGTCTTTGACGCGCGTGTGCTGCGAGAGATTGTGTAAACGCGGCTCTTCCGTGGGAGGAGCCTGAACGGATACGATCTGTTGTGAACGAAAATCTGTGTGTTTGTTTCCGTTCGCATGGAGAAACACGGAAACGTTGTTCGCGCGCCGAACCGTCACAATTCCCGCGTTTGATACGGACCCAGACAGAACCGGTTGGTGTGTTTCTTCTTTGATCCGTGCTGTTTGTGAGTGTTTCTGACATGTGTAAGCGCGTGTTTACCTGCGGTCAGCGATCACTTCCTCTCTTCCGCCTCACTCATCTTCTCGTTAATTACCTTTTAAAATCATACTCAGTGTTTTTTACATTTAAATCTAAGATCATATGCAGGGCTCAGATTAAGCAACTTCGCTCTTACTGTACGTTCCCACGGTTAATCTGACCAATTCAGAACTTCAGCCGCAGAGAAATAGATTCTTTAGAATTTTTGAAAAGTTCGAATGTTTTATTGTATCGTTTTTGTATCATTACATGAAAGCTGTTTAACACTATATATTATAATATACATATACATACATACATACATACATAAACAATTATGTTTATTATTAAAATATAATTTTTGTATTTTTATTTTTGTATTTTTATTCTTATTTTACACAGGTGTAGTTTGACACAATACATTATATATTGTATAATACTATATATATATATATGTATGTGTGTGTGTGTGTGTCTGTGTATGTATGTATGTATGTATGTATTTATTTATGTATCAAATAAAATTATTTTAACATTTAAAATTATAAAAATGTATATAATTTTTTAAAGATTATATATATTATCTTTAAAAAATATATATTTATAAGATAATATATTATCTTTACTATACATTTTTATTTTTAGACCATTTCAATAGATACTCAAAACAAGCACTTATATTTTCTATAGTAAATAAAAATTATATTTATGTTAAAATAAATTAAATTCGAATATGTTAAAATATTTATTTATTTTTATAAGTGATCCATTTCAATAAAAAGTTACTCAAAATAAGCACTTTAAAAATGACACTTGACATTTCATAAAATCAAAACATACGGTTCTTTTGTTTAGTAGCTGTTGTTACCTACTCAGATTACCTTTAAAATGAGCTCCTACTTTTGCATTCGATCACATCACGGAGCAGGAGAATATCATATGCAGGAAACTGAGCCTGAAAGAGTTAAATGCAAGAAATGTGATGTGCATGATGATAAACTGGTGAAAGTGCTGCGGTGGTGTGATTTTTGGGAGAAAATAAAAGCATCCCTGTACCATACAAATCATGTTATAACCATCTGAAACCAGTACACGAGAGCATGTAATGTAATGTAGTTTCCACATATGTTGCTTCATCCATATATAATGTTTAACTTCCTCTTGTGCATACATCGAGTGTTCATCACATCTGAACACATGCTCATAATTCCAGCAACACACTCAGGTGAGATGGATGTGAAATATGCACTCGAGAGCATCACTTTGATTGGATGAGAGTCCCACCGGTTTGCCTTAACGAATTACAGTGAAGTGCAGAGGGGCCCGTTAAATCATCCCCCGTCCCGACCGAGAGAGAGACAGAGAGAGAGAGAGACAGAGAGAGAGAACGAGCGCAGGATCAGTGGAGACGGATGGTTTGTGTCTGTTCTGCTCTAAGTTGGTGGTTCTGTTGCAGAAGGAAGCAGACTGAAGAGAAGAAACAGACCTGCGGTGACAGCATGTGAGTACAGGCGTCTAACATCTCAACATCACAGCTTCTGCGACTCATCTCACTGATCTCTTCTGCTAAACCACTGCTTCCAGGTTCTGCATGCATTATGGACCCAATATTTAGAATAGATTTTAAAAGTACAAATGTGGCATACTTAACCACATTTGTACTTTACACTAAAATGATCATTTGGACTTTAAATTGGCACTTTCTGTAATTCATAAAAATTCACATTGAAATGCACTGTTTGCATGTAATCTAATTAAACTAAAGCCTTTATTCTCCATTTAAATGTGTGACTACTGATAAAATGATTTATGCATGCATTGTTTTGTGTGTTTGAGATGTTTTGGGTGTGTTTTTTACATCACTAATAGGTAATTTACTGTGTGTTTCTACCTTTTTTTGATAGCTCATCTAATCTCTGATCCAGTCCTGTGTATTTCTCTGGACTATCACGACTATCACATATCTAAATTTTCCTCATAAAAGTGTGCCGGCATCATGTAAGCAGAACATTTATGACTCGTTTAATGAATGCATGTAAATTGATCTACAGTTGTACAAAGATTCTGAATATGGATTTTATTTTCATCATACTAGACTTTCCAAACCCTAGATATGTTAAAAACACACATTTGCACATTTTCTTAATATATAGCATTGAAAAGTGTGATATTATGATACTAAAATCTTCTTTATGCTGTAATCAATTCATGTTTATTTATCAGGGTGATATTTTTGTAGTAATATTTTGAATGTTTATAGTAATTTTGTTTGCGAGTTTGTCATTTTGTGATTGTTCTTGTTTTTATTTGTTTTATTCATTTTCCCGTTTAAGTTATTTTAGAACATCAAATTAAATTAGCAACAGCAGAAGAGGGGAATGGTAAATTCCCACCATTATATAAAACCAGGTGTGTGTGTGTGTTCTCAGGGCAGTTACATGACTAATTGGCCACTTACTCTCCGCCGATAGATTATCTGACCGGGTCTCATCCCCTATCCTTGCGTGTTGCGTCTGTCTCTGGACGAGCACGGCATCGATCAAACATAATCCGATTTCCCCCCAAAAACAAATAATGAAGCGTTTCTGGAACTTTCTCTTTTAAGCAATTTAGCGATTCGTTCAAACCTGTGCGAATCGATGCAGTGGATTTTGAAAGATGATGCTCTAATTTCGCCCTAATGCATCTCAGCGAAATTAAAACACTCATCTGTGACGCTCAGATAAGCAGGATGGAGATTTTATCTGAATTGGAGCGTTTGGAGATGATGTCGTTATTTTGGACTCATCACACTATTTGCTCTAATTAGGTTTCCGATCATTTTATTTAGTCTCTGACGAGACTTTGGGTCCGTCTGTCGCTGTGTTGCTTCATTTATACATAGTAATTCACTTTTTTTACCCAATTAAAAACAGTTCAAAGAGCTTCCTGAAACATACCGAGTTCATTTATTTTTGTATCTTACAGGTAACATTTGCATTTATATACAAGTCTTAAAGTCACTGTCAAAAAATCAGCTCATTTACTAATTGCATGACTTTATTTTCAATAAAAAATTAAATTTAAATATTAAATGTCAAATAAAATGATTTATTAGTTAATAATTTATTTACTGATGCATTGCATCAGTGTCTCATCAATGGATGCTCTGCAGTGAATGGGTGCCGTCAGAATGAGAGTCCAAACAGCTGATAAACACATCACAATAATCCACAGCACTCCAGTCCATCAGTGAACATCTGGAGAAGACAAAAGATGAAACAAATCCAGCATTAAGACGTTTTTAACTTTAAACTGTTGCTTCTGGCTAAAATCAGAGTCCATCATCCATAATAACACTTCCTCCAGTGCAAAAGTGGTCTGGTGTGCATCAGGAGAGAAATCTGCACAGATCAAGCACTGTTTAAACAGCTCTAAACAAATATGTGGCTGGATTTTGATGTGGGAGACAACAGGAGAGTTTGAAGTTAAAGGCCCGGTTTCACAGACAGGGCTTAGACTAAGCCAGGATTAGACCATAGATCAATTAGGACATTTAAGTAATTTTTATAAACATGCTTAGAAAAAAACATTACCGATGTGCATCTTAAAACTAAAAAGGCACTGATATATTTTTAAGATCAGTCAGTGCAAGTTTATTTCAGTGGAAACAGCTCAGACTTACATTTTAGTCTAGGACTAGTCTTAAGCCCTGTCTGTGAAACCAGGGGAAAATGTCTTAACAATGTTTTTGTTTCTTTATTGCCTTAAATCCTGTTAATTCCTATAAGTATGATATTATATTATATAAAAGCGGCCACTATCAGATGGTCATGAAACTGCTCCAGTTTGCTCCCTCACAATGTTCAAGACATGGTAAATATAGGATATGAGGCCATAAATATATCATTAAGTTAAAGGCTTTTTTAACACATTGATTTCTTATTATGAATCACTGTGTGTGAAACCATTATAATTTTAAGCAGCTCACTGTTTGATTCAAAGATGTGTGTGTGTGTGTGTGTGTGTGTGTGTGTGTCTGTTTCTTTGTGTGTGTTGTCATTAGAGGCCAGTGATGTATGTTGGCGTGGTGACAGTGAAGAGATGGTTGCTGTCCAACATCATCCATCTCTCTCTCTTGCTCTCTCTCTCTTGCTCTCTCTCTCTCGCTCTCGCTCTCTCTCTCTTGCTCGCTCTCTCTCTATCTCTCCCTCTCTCTCTCTCTCTCTCTCTCCCTCTCTCGCTCTCTCTCTCTCTCTATCAGTCTGTCTCTCTTGGCACAGGATGGTTCATTCATTCAAGGGCGCAGGGTTTGGTTTTAACATTTGAAATTCAATTCAGCTGCTCCATGTGTTCACATACAGTGCATACAGTTTTTAATATGCATTTTAATATATTTGAAGAAATTGACTTATTCATTTAGCGTTTTTATATTTTCAGTTTTAATTTGACATTTAGTTAAACTTTTAGTAATTTTACTGATTTTGTATATGCTTTTAATTTTTTTTTATCTATATATCCTTATTTTTTATTTTTAGTGTTTTTTTCAGGTTTGTATATCAACTTTATTGCACTTACTGAATATGGTTTTCATTTGTTTTAGTTTTAGTAAGCAATAACAACACAGTGCATTTTTCAAAAGCATGCATTTAAATGTTTGAAAAGTGCTTTTTTTGTCTTTTTAAGTGAATCAGTTTATCCAGTTCACATAATTACCAATTGAAAATATCTGAATCTGCATTCGTGCATCTTGCTTTTCTTTCTTATTTCATTAATTCTGCTCCTCCTTTTAGCGCTCTTAAAGCTGTCGTGTGGTTTAAACACCTGCAGCAGTGTTTTATGGTGTCTGATAATAAACTGAGTGAATGTCTGATGAAATGTAGACTGCCGATTGAACACATACTCATTCTCTCTCTCTCTCTCTGTCCAGGATGCTGTTGGTCTTCACACTCTGCCTATGCGTTTTAAAGATGGGCGGCGTCTCTGCATCTGTCACTCAAGCCACTGTCCAATCAGGTGAGAGTCGAGCTGATTGAGTGTCTGTGATTGGTCAGTCTGTGGCTGGTGAAGGATGAATCCTCTCTTGCTCTCTTGCCCCATACTATATCCATCCTCTAATCTATCAGCAACCAATCAGTTCGCACATTTGAATAATTGATCCAATGAGTACATTAGATCTTCCCACCAATCAGCAGGAGCATCTCCAGAGGTTTGTGTGGACGAGTTTAAATCTCAGAATCTACATCTTAAGAAAATAGTGCTGAATGATGCAAACTAAATAAATAAGAATGAGTTAATGAAGGATGCAGAACAAGAATGTGGACATATGCTTTATTTTTAGTACTTTCTGAATTATTATATATATATACTTATAAAAAAAAAGATAAAAACCAGGAACATAAATACTAAAATTAAAATTTTAAGTGATGTAAAAATATAGACATAAAAATAAATGCAAAATATTAATAAAAATTATAATATTATGTCACTGATACCAAAATAATGCTTGAATTTAACACGTTAATATATGTTTTAATAATAAAACCCGAGAGGCATTATAATGAAGACGCACTGAGCCGGTGAGTCGATGGCTCGACAGATGACGTGATGTATGAAAGCTCCTCTTAAAGACACTGGCTTCCAGAGCCGGGTTAACATCACGTCTAATAATCTAGAACACATTCGAGGTGTTTTGCAGCGGGAACCAAATAAAGCAGAGACCATATATTGATATATGAATAATGCAGCAGCAGCTGCTTTCAGGTTTTATCCTGCAGCTGTATCACAACTGCTGTTATATGTCATAATATTAGCGCGGTCATGGGATTACGGGCCGGTTGCACCTCTGGAAGCAGGGGTTAATTAAAAACGCTTCCCGCTGTGGGACAGGAAATTGATTGTTCCAGGAGGGGGTCATTTATAATGACGTGCGGTGTGTGTGAGCGCTTGTACTAAGACACTCTTAATAGGAAGACTAATCCCCTTCCAGTCACAAAGTGACAGACCAATTACACACACACACACACTCACACACACCGCTGGTCCTCCCCCTCCATCAGCCCAATGTCTTTCTGTCCATCCCACAGATCGATCCTGACACCACCTGCCCAGTGTGTGTGTGTGTGTGTGTGTGTGTGTGTGTCTGTCTGCCTGTCTGTCTGTGTTTTTTTTTAGAATATATACAGTATATATAGAAAAAATATATAAATAAATAAATTTTTGCTATCAATTTTTGCTGTCCAATCAACTCTGATTGGACAGGTAACATGTATAATTTTCATCTAAGTTTTGTTCATATTGATTCGGAAATTTTGAATTTTTTTTAAATAGAATTTTTGACATTTAGTAGGTTCTGCATTTTAACAAATCACCTTATCTTTCATTAATATACTGAATAGCGTTTGCATACTGTAAGTGTATGTTTGCCTGGTGAACGTGTCAGAGAGAGAGAGAGAGAGAGAGAGAGAGAAAAGCGTGACTTGGTATTAATTTCATATTGATGCATTAGTTGCTGATGTTTGAGTTTTAAGCTGTAATTGATTATGCCTTTTTAATGTTTTAACTTTTACACCATGTTCCTGTCATAAATTTGATAGCTCTATTACCTAACATTGATTTGCAAGCAATAATGTGTGTGTGTGTGTGTGTCCGCGCGTGTAAGGGCTTGAGTGTATAAGTGCTTCTTTGAGCCCAGGCAGAGGAAATTTTATCGTTTATTGTTTATCATGTTGCTTTCATAGCTCAGGTGATGTAATGGAGTTATTAGTTATGTTCCGTTGAAGTACATGACAGGTCAGAAGTTTGCAATAATTATGATTAAAAAAAAAAGTCTTCTGCTCACAAGGCTGCTTATTTGATCCAAAAATACAGTAGAAACTTAAATATTCCAAAATATTATTACAATTTCTATGTGAATATCTGTTAAACTGTAATTGATTTAATTGATCAAAGCTGAACTTTCAGCATCATTCCTCCAGTCTTCAGTGTCACATGATCTTCAGAAATCATTTGAATATGCTGATTTGCTGTTCAAGAAACATTTCTGATTATTATCAATGTTGAAACCAGTTTTGTTGTCTGCATGGCCACTGCTCTGCTGGTTCGCTCTTCCTCGACTGAAGCTCACATCTCCTCCTTAGAGCTCTAAAAGGGAGCCTGAGCTTGTCGGTTTTGCCATATAGCCCGATGTTACTTAGGCTACGCGGTAGACCCAACCATCTCCGTAGATGACTGCTCACCTTTTGCTCAAAACCTTCAGTCATGGGGACCTCATAGATAAGCAGAGACCAGAAGATTCTTTGGATGATTCCATGCTGGTAGAACCAGGCCTTGAATCTTCCAGGGTGCCCAGACTTATCAACTGTTCTCAACCATCCCTCCAAACCCTCCAAAGCCGATGTATTATCTTTTGGCAGTTCTTATACACCTTGTAGGGCACTCCACTTGGGCCTGGTGCTGAGCTTGATCTTGCTCTCCTCACCACTTCTTCCACTTCAGGTCAAAGTCTGAGGAAGGTTCTGGTGTTGTTATCAGTGCATCACTTGGACCCAGCGGTTGTTCTCTAATGGGGTCACTGTAAGTGGCCTTGAGGTGGCCATTTATGCCATCCTCGGAGCAGGTGCGACGGCCGGCCCTCTTTTGGCCAAGGAGCTGTTTTCCTGTCTCTCTACTTCCGCCTCCTTCTTTGAAACTCTGCCCTTCGTAAGTTCAAGTGTTTTTTCCTTAGGCCCGCCTGGCCGGCTCTCTCGATTTCCCTCACTGACTTGCATTGCCTCTTTAGCAGCCTGTGTTCTTCCCTGAGGCACTGGATTTTTCTTGGTCTGTGGCTTGGACCATATGGAGATGGAGCAGGCTTGGGTGCCTCAGTTCCAAATCGCTCAGTTGCAATGTTAACTTTGAGGGTGGTCATCATCCTCAATCTGTGGTCCACATCCCCCTTTGCTGTTACTTCCAGGACCTGGCTTACATCTTCTTCAAATTGCTGCCACTCAGCTCTCTTAGAGGATTTGGGCCACTGAATCCTTGGCTGAACCACGGGGGCACAGCCAGTTGTTATGACTGCAGTTTACTGGCTTTGGAGGCCCTGCACTGTATTGTCGTTATTCCTTTATCCTGTGTCACTGTCCTTGAGTCCATCCTGTTGGGTTTCTCACCCCTCCCCCCCTCTTGGGCAGCCTTGGAGGTATCTTTCTTTTGTGGGTCTTGTAGCTTGCTTTGGGTGCTTCCTTGCGGATGAAGTGGTTTGGGCTGCCAAACCTCTCCACTCCTGGGCTGCCGTCTCTCAGGCCATCATTTGTCTCTCCAGATGTCACCACCCTCTTCGTGGTTGTCACCCTATCTATTCCTGGTTGTCACTGGTGCTCCGAGAGTATTTCAGTTCACAGAAAACATCATCTGATGCACGACCTTGGACGGATCATCATTCACTTTATCATCAACTGCACTGCATCATTATAAAGTGAAGACAAATGCATATGGCGTCTCTTACTCCTAAACAATTATCAGTGTTTATTTTTGCTATTATTCCTAGTTTTGTTCTTCAGGGTCTTCAACCCTGCTCCTGGGGATGCAATGTCCTGTAGAGTTTATTTCCAGCCTCCTTCAGCACACCTGCCTGTGTATTTTTAAGCAGTCTTGAGAAGCTTGATTAGCTGCTTCAGGTGTTTTTGATTAGGTTTGTAGCTAAACTCTACAGGACAGTGGGGGTCCCAGGAACAGGGTTGAAGACCTCTGCTTTATTGCATATTGTTTTCATTGTCTTGTACTTTTCATTGCAAACTGTCTTTTTGGGGGAATCTGAGACGAGGGTGAGATCTTGCGAGGTGTGTTTCTGAGGTTGTTTGTGTGTTTCAGAGCTTCAGTGTCATGACTGGGGCGTGCGGAGCGAGGGTTCGGTGCGGGTGTATGACGGGGAGGTGGCGTATATCTACTGTCCGCTCTTCTCTCCTCCCACGCTCTACAGCTACAGTCAGACTCAGAACAGCAGTCTGTCTCTGCTGTGGTACCGACACACACAAACAGATGAGCAGGAGCAGCCCATCAACCTCAAACTACATACAATGCATAAAGACCGCGAGTACCTGTGGATTCAGCCGGCCTCGGCACAGGATGCCGGACTCTACATCTGCATGCTCCGGTAAACACTCACACACAGATGTGCACAGCCATGACTAGTTGGTTGGTTGTCTGAATAGTTAAACAACTAGCCGAACTAATCTGACACAAATACTTCACATTATGGAAGTAAAGTGGGTTAGTGAATGCTGTTTCATGCTGGTAGAACATCATGATTACTAAACCCTGCAACCCATAATATATTTATATAATTTTTTAATGCAATTTTATACTTGTAATGTATGTAAATTGTTTCACATCACATAATTCATATCCCATTTATGTCAAAATGATAAATGTTACAAAAATGTAATTGTACGTATATGTAAGATACAAAAATATAATATAAATGTAATAGAAAATTATATAAATATAAATGTGTAATCAAATCATGCAGGTTTATTTCATCATGTTTATTTTATATTACATTTTTTTTTTATTTGTGTGTACTTATATTATTTTTACCTGGGTGTAAATATAAACATGTAATCAAATAATGCATGTAATTTCATGATATTAGTCATATTAATTTAATTTAATTTACCAAATCATGCAGGTTATGTCATCACGTTAGTGTTATAACCTAATCTAATTTAAATATAATGTCATGTAATGTTTTAATTTAATATAATTTAATTTAATTTAATTTAATTAAAAATTTAACCAAATCATGCAAGTAATGCCATCATGTTAGGAATAGTTTATGATATAAATAAAAAATGTAATAAAATTAAATAAAAGTACATATTATTTAGATGATAATATGTAATAAAATCAACCAAGTAATTCCATCATGTTAGGTTTATATATATTATATCGTTTATAGGTTATATATTATAGGTTTATATGTATTTATATATATTATATAGGTTATATATATATTATCTTATATATATATATATATATATATATATAAGATAAATATTATTTGATCTAAATATAAACATGTAACAAAACTTTTTATTATTATAATATAATATAAAAATTATTTAGATCTAAATATAAATATTGAATGAAGTCATGCTGGTTAATTCATCATGTTAGGATTAGGTTAGAATATAAATACATATTAGATCTAAATATAAACGTAACCAGTCGTGCAGATTATTTCATAATGTTGTGTGTGTGTGTGTGTGTGTGTGTGTGTGGCAGCAACATTTCCTCGTGTGTGAAGATGGGCGTGAAGCTGGAGGTGGTTCAGAAGGATGAAGAGTGTGACCTGAGAGCTCAACCTCACCTGAACGTGACCATCCCGTTCCAGAGCGAGCGAACCCTCACCTGTCCAGACCTGAACACACTCACGCTGCCCAACAGCACACACTCCGTCAGCTGGACCCACGTGAGTCTCTCTGTGTGTGTGTGTGTGTGTGTGTGTGTGTGTGAATAAACATCTGAGACTATCATTATTAAATATGATGCTGTAAACTCATCCCACTGTTACGAAGCAAATGAATTTCTTAATCTCCAGAGTCACACGGTTAATGAACTGAGAAGATGTGAACTCAAACAATCAGCATCATTCAGTTTAAAGGTTGTATGTGAGCAAAGCTATCGAAATGCAAATCAGTACTGGCAATTTGTCTGTTTGAAGAGTCGTAACAATGCAAGAAATGACCTGAAGCGATAGTGTGTATGAAGAAAGATGTATGATCTATATGCTAGTGCACTACTATATTAATAACCTAAACGCGTCTAAAATGCATGACTGAATATAGTTAAGATAGAACGCTGCTATTGGAATGAATGGGAGAAAGTGGATGCCCATATATGGCAACTCAAGTAAAATATGTCCCGCCTTTCAAATAAAAAAGCCAATCAGCATTCGGCAAAGTCACTGTCTGGTATTTACATGAAAAAATGTGCTTAGATGATGCATTTCTTGTCCTACTAGTTACCAAGTAGTTAAAGTTCAGGAAGAAATCACAGTGTGTGCATTCAGCTTCAAATACACTGTGCCCTGATCAGACTAAAAATCTATATTTCCTCACAGCTTGTAAAAGGTGATTTGTCAAATGACAATGTTTTAACTGCATTTTCATGGTGCAATACATATAAAAAATTTTAAGCTTGTGGGAGAAACAGTTGCATGACATTAAGAGTAGTTAATCCAGCATTTTAATGGCAATTTATGACGAGTATTGTGAGTAAAAGTAGATAAGGCATAAAGTGAGTTATTATTATTCTTATATAAAGGCCTATAAACATTATTACTGTATAAACATCTTTATTAGAGATTCCCAAACTATATATATTTGTATTTTTATATTTTCCTTTTTCATTTTAAATTGTTTGTTTTAATAGATTGTTATTTTTGTTTTAGTCATTTTAGTAATCTATATAAACCATTTGAAATGTTGCCTTTACAGCCAAAAAAAAAAATGTTTAATATATTTTATTTCAGTTAATATGTATTTTCAGTTAACTTAAATGTTTTTAATTTTAATTTTATTGTTTTAGTTAATGATAACAATGCTGTCAGCCGAACCTCTTTGAACTAAAATATTTATTTGAAATCCCCCTAATATTTAGTCAATATTTCGATAATTTAACATTGCATTTGCATGTTTTATGATTTTCTGATGTCATTTAATCGTCGCAAAACATGCTGTTAAACAAGTAATTTTTATTACATAATTCTATAATGTATTATATTTTTCTTATATTAATTGTGTATTATTTTGATTTTAATTTAAATATTAATTTACCATTTTTATGAATAAATAATTTATTATTTTATTAGCAATTTGGGAAACCCTGATCTAATGGAATTATAAGAACACTTAAAACAAAGTTTACTTAAAATAAACAATAAATAAATAAATAAATAAATAAAAATGAATAAAGACAAAATAGACATATAAAAATTAATGAAACGACAAAAAAAAAAAAAACCCAAATTGACATCATCTCCCTTCTTGAGAGGTAAGGGAATTAAGAAACATGAAACTAGATGAGTGTAAGTCAAACATGTCTGTTTCTCTGTAGTTATGCAGGACTACAGAGTTTCGACTAGACCGGGAGCTGAAAGGAGACGATCTGGTGATCTACAGGATGTTCGAGCCGTTCACCGGCCTCTACACGTGTGTGGTTTCTTATCAGATCAACGGACGCACGCTCCAGTTCACACGCTACATTCACGTCATTGCTGTTGGTACGATTTTATCTCATTTCTGTTTTTACCAGTTCTGACCTATTTCTTGCAATTGCAAGTTTGTGTTTCATAATTCTGACTTTTCTCAGATTTTATGTTTTCCTAGCAAAAACTGAAAAGAAACAAAAGTATTTTTGTGTATTTTTTATATATATATATATATATATATATATACACACACACACACATACACATATACATCTACATCTACATATATAATGGTAAAAACTACAATTTAAAATGAAAATGGAAAATCAAAACTAATAAATTAAAATTAGTGAAATTTTTTATAAATTAATATATTAATAAAACTAGAGTAGTTAACACTGAAATAACACTGAGTTTTTTATTTTTTTTGCAGTTCTGAGTTTAGATATCGCAATTCTGACTTTTCTCAGCTTTTGGTGTTTCCTCTCATCTCAATTCTATGGAAGCTCATTTCCGCCGGTTTAAAAAAAAAATAAAAAAGGAAATTGCAACGTTTTATCTCAAAATTCTGACTTTTTTTCTCTTGCAATTGCAAATTATAAACTCATAATTCTCTTTTTACATCTTGCAATTCAGACTTTTTTCCTCTGAATTCTGATCTTACAATTCAGTTTTGTGTTTTGTTTTTGACACTAAATAAAAAATAAAGAAGTAAAAATATCATTATATAAATATATATATATATATATATATATATATATAATAAAAAAAAATGCTTAATTGTGAAAAACTAAAAATTTTAATGAAAATATATACATGTTAAATATTAATAAAAATTATAATAGTTAATAATTATAATGACACTGCAATTCTGAGTTTATATCTAGAAATTTACTGTTTTCCCCTTACAATTCTGAATTTGTTTTGCAATTGTTTTGCAATTTATAACATACTTATCTCGCAACTGCGAGTTTAGATCTTGTTTTTGTGAATCTACTAATTCAGTTTTTTTTTCATGCAATTCTGAGTTTATTTCTCATTTTCTTAGGAGAATTATATTCAGAATTGTTACCTGTTTTAACCTGTTTCAGAGAAAGCTTCCATTGTATTTTGTCTCATCTCAAGACTCTCTCACACTCGTCTCTCTCTCCTCTAGTTCCTGATATTGGCAGTAAAGTTCCCATCATCCTGAATCCCGCGAGCGATCAGATCTTCACAGTGACTCTGGGTGAGCCTCGTCATCTTCTTTCTCTGTTTCTGCCGTGTTTTCTGCAGTATGCGTCACTGAACGTCTCTGCATTGCAGGAGATACAGCGACGCTGTCCTGTCGTGTGCATCTGCCTCACCTGTACGAAGAAAAGCAGTACATCTGGTGGACCGTCGATCGCAAAACTGTGGAGCAGCTCGCCGACCCACGATTCAGCTCGCCTGAAGCCACGTACGGATGTGTTTGTGTGTGTCTCGCTTCTTCAGTCTGTCTCCATCTCTGTTTTATTGACTCGTGTGTGTGTGTGTGTGTGTAGGCTTGTGTCATATGTTTACGGTGACGAGGTGAAAGAAAGATTCCTGTATGTGAGGGATTTTTCAGCTGACGACCTGCAGAGGGAGTTTAACTGCTCCGCCAGGAACAGCCGCGGGTTTATATCCAGCAGAGCCGTGCTCAAAACAGAACGTAACTACAACTAACACACACATGCATATCTGTGCACATGACATTTATTCCTGTGCACAAAGCTGAATTTTCAACATCATTACTGCAGTCTTCAGAAATCATTCTAATATGCTGATTTGCTGCTTAAGAAACATTTCTGATAGATTGTGTGTGTGTGTGTGTGTAGCGTACGTCCCGACTCTAGAGCTGGGCTGTGGTTTAGGTGTGACGCTGGCGCTCATGTTGATGATGTTCGTCATCTATCACGTGTTCTGGCTCGAGCTGCTGCTGCTCTATCGCTCGTGGTTTGGCTCCGATGAGAGATACACAGGTGAGAAAACACACAAACACACATTCACAGACACGATGCTGTGTAATCAAGAGTAGTTGAGAACTGCTCTGTGTTATCAGGTTTTTGAACGAGCTCTAAAATAAACGTTTAAGCTCGAGTTTAACCACCATGAGGATGATTCAACAAAACTGACTGGCTTTAAATATTTATGTGTGACCCTGGAGCACAAAAGCAGTCTGAAGTCTCTGGGGTATATTTGTAGCAACAGCCAAAAATACATTGCATGGGTCAAAATTATCGATTTTTGTTTTATGCCAAAAATCATGAGGATATTAAGTAAACATCATGTTCCATGAAGATATTTAGTAAATTTCCTAGCGTAAATAAATCAAAACTTAAATTTTGATTAGTAATATGCATTGCTAAGAATTCATTTGGACAACTTTAAAGGCGATCTTCTCAACATTTAGATATTTTTGCACCCTCAGATTCCAGATTTTCAAATAGTTGTATCTCAGACAAATATTGTCCGATCATAGATCAATAGAAAGATGATTTATGCAGCTTACAGTTTATGTATAAATATCAATTTCGAACCAGGGTCACATACTGTATACTGTATATCGCAATGCTACTTGTGTGTATACGAGGAATATTAAATCATAAAACATTGGCGTATAAGCACCTCTTCCATCCAACGAGTCAAAGAGAACAAAGTCATCACTTCCTGATAAACTGCAAGCCTCTGAATTATATAATCATTATTGTTATATAATGTCCATATGTAATAATTGACGTGCTCATTGCTTTCAGAGCTGGCAATTCTACAGAAATACTTTATAACAACAGGTTTTTAAGAATGACCAGTCCACTGGGCAGTCAAACTATGACTTTTTAGATGCACATGAAGGAATTTATTTGGCATTTCTGTTACCCATTATGTGCATTAAGCCACTAAATCAAAAACCAAAAAAAATGGTTTTATTTTTTTATTTAATTGTCTTTCCTATCACTCGTTTCTGATGCAATATTTCAAAATGTGCATAAAAACAGTGTGATGGAAACACTAGTAGTGACTGAACTCTGTCTGGTTCTGCAGATGATAAGCAGTATGACGTGTACATCTCATACGCTCGCAACAGTGAGGAGGAGGAGTTCGTTCTGTCCACGCTGCGTCGAGTCCTGGAGACCGAGTTCGGTTACTCCGTCTGCATCTTCGACCGGGACAGTCTTCCTGGAGGAAGTGAGTATCACATGTGACTCCAGACATACTCTACAGCATTCATTCACTGTTAATGTGCTTTTGACAATGTGTACCTTTACTTCATTTACATTTACCTTCACATTACTGGCCACTTTTTGTGGACAGACGTTTATACCATTTCACCATTAAAATAAAAGCCTGAGGATTTGAAATGTTTAAAATTCGAGGGTTTGGCATTTGAAAGTTAACTTGATTGAACACGGTTTCATAAATATTAATAAATAAAAAACGATGCATATGTAAAAAAAAAATTTTTAAAGTCAAAACTTTTTAAAACTTTAAATAAAATTATATAAAAAAAATTTATAATAGTGTATGACACTAAAATAACTAATAGAAAGTAAAAATAAAATGTAAAGAAAATACATTTAAAAATTTCAATATTTTATCTATTTATTTGCATGTCATGTGACCTGCATGTCATGTCAGCTGTGAATTTGCATATATATTGTAACATTATTGAAATATTAACTTAAAAAGAGTGTTAACTATTTTTAAAAAGTGTTAATTTAAATGATGCCGAACTACAATAAGATACAAATATTACATGGAAAAACTCAATGAAACTTAGAAATAAAACCGAAATAGGAGTATTTTGAGCATTCAATCAAAAATGAAATCAAAACTACCGTATTTTTCGGATTATAAGTCGCACCTGAGTATAAGTCGCATCAGTCCAAAAATACGTCATGATGAGAAAAAAAACATATATAAGTCACATTTATTTAGAACCAAGAACCAAGAGAAAACATTACCGTCTCCAGCCGCGAGAGTGCGCTCTATGTCTTCAGTGTAGACTACAGGAGCACTGAGCAGCATAGAGCGCCCTCTGGCGGCTGGAGACGGTAATGTTTTCTCTTGGTACATTTCTCTCGGTTCATGTCAAATTAATTTTGATAAATAAGTCGCACCTGACTATAAGTCGCAGGACCAGCCAAACTATGAAAAAAAGTGCGACTTATAGTCCAGAAAATACGGTAAATGATAATATTAAAAAATATAAAATGACAAAAATAAAAACTAAAACTCAAATAAATGTAAATGCAAAATCAAAAGCGCATAAAGATTAAGATAAAACCTAAATAATTTTTTTTATAAATGATATTGAAATTACACTAGTATGTTTTGGCTGTATAAGTGTGTGTTAGCTTGAAGTGTTGAGCAAAACGAGTGTACTTGTGTGTGTGTATTAACGTGTGTCTGTGTGTAGCTATAACAGACGATACGCTGAGGTTTGTGGGTCAGAGCCGCCGGCTGGTGGTGGTTGTGAGTCCGTGCAGCGCTGTCCGCGGGACACAGGCTCTGCTCGAGCTGCAGGCCGGACTGACCAGCATGCTGCACGGCGGCAGCCTCAAGGTGGTTCTGATCCAGTTCAAACCGGTCAAGAGGAAGAGCTGGGTCAAAGAGCTGCGCCAAGCCCGGCTGGCACTGACTCTTATACGCTGGAAGGGCGAGAAATCAGCCCCTCTGTCCTCACGCTTCTGGAAACAGCTGCAGCTGGAGCTGCCCATGAGGAGGGACACACAACACAAACACACCCAGCTACCGGACATCACACAACACACACCCGACACACACACACAAAACACACGTCAGGCAGAAGAGAAACTCATCCATCCTTACTCCACCAGTGTTTTATAGACTTTATCAGCTGTGTCCATAATCATTTGTATGCTGCTTTTCACAGTATGCATCATTTCAAAATGTCATATAGCCATATAGGAAGTCCTATGGGAATTTCAGTGTACATGTTTTATTACATTTATGGTAAAATAATATCCAGTGATATTTAGAGGTAGCTTTTATTTTTATATTTTTAGTTTCCGTTTTGGTTGTTGTGTGGTTTTGTCTTTATACTGTGTGTGTGTGTGTATGTATATTTATATATGGGTCATATACAAAAATGGGTTTTCAAGTTTAATACAGCTTTACATTAAAACTTAAAATCTAGACATGCATATTTAGATCAAGAATCATTAACGACATAAAAAGACTCAGCTCACAAAAACCACTAGGTTTGACTCATTGTGCAAGTTTATTATCAAATAAAATATAATAAAAAATGTGGACATTTATTTTGATGTGTAAACCAAAATGGGATGCCTTGTCTTTGACCCATATATATATATATATCATATTAATTAATAATAATTGTATTTTAATTAAGTTTTAATGCTTCAACTTATTGTATTTCCGTTAGCTGCCAAGGCAACATACTGTATCTAATTTCCGTTTAAGTAAATTACGTTAAGTTTTCTTTAGGGATTTCACAGTGTTTTTATACTATTATTGTATTATTGATATTTTGAATTAGCATTTATATTATAGTTTTTCATCTAATATTTATATTTAATTTCAACTTTATTTCAGTTAACAAAAATGATTTGAACAAAATTATTTGTGTGTATATACCTATGCATGTATATATAGTTTATAAATATTTAATTTTATTATTACAATTAATTATTTTTCAAACCCCTGCAGTTACCCTCAGTTACCGACAGATGGCGGTAGTGGGTTCTGATTTTAGTGCATTTATCTGCACTACAGTAGATCATCTCCACTATGGTTTCAAACGCCACTTCTGCCAATGTCTGACACCTGAAATAGTGTGCTATAAAGTAGATTTAATTCCCTCTTTCATGCTCCATAACAAACCTCCAATTGTTTTCATTCAGTGTCATTTAATTGATTTTGTTGTCATGCACCATTGTTCTTCATATAAGACCATGCCATGTCCAGTATGTTCTGTGATCACGGTTTTAAACTGTTTTGATAAATAAAATCCTATTTTTGCATTTGCACTTGTTTCATTTATTAATTTATCACATTTCTCTATGATGATTTCATTCAGAACCCGATCATCCCATGACAGCAGCTGATGTCCATGTTCATTTTTTACACTCGTGATCGTGGATGATAAAGTGTTTGCGTAAGCATTTCCTCTCAGTCATCGGTGAATAGAGGAAGTGGTAAAACCTCAACCAATCACATGACGTCTTGCCCCTGTGATTCTGGTTTTGTGTTTCTCAGCTCGAGGTCTGGAGAAGACAGATCAGATCATTTCTGATTATCTAAAAAGAAAACCCCCACATTTGCTTTTATATATTGCAACATGTTCACGGTTGTGAGTCTCCTTCGTTTAAGCAGTATTTTATTCCATTGGAAAAATTCAGAAAGTTCAAAAAGCATTCGAAAATGTACCACTTGTCTAAAGGAAAAGTTCACCCAAAAAAGAAAATCTGCTGAAAATGAGTTTGTTTCTTCATCAGATTTGGAGAAATGTAGCATTGCATCAGTGTCTCATCAATGGATGCTTTGCAGTGAATGGGTGCCGTCAGAATCAGAGTCCAAACAGCTGATAAAAACATCACAATAATCCACAGCACTCCAGTCCATCAGTTCACATCTGGAGAAGACAAAAGATGAAACAAATCCAGCATTAAGATGATTTTAACTTTAAACCATTGCTTCAGGCTAAATTAAGACTCCATGATCCATAATAAAGCTTTCTCTGGTTTAAAAGTGATCTGGTCTGAATCAGGAGAGAAATCTGCACAGATCAAGCACCGTTTAAACAGCTCTAAACAAATCTGTGACTGGAGATGAACTTTTTCACTGAAGGAAGTGTTATTATGGATTATGAACTCTTACTTTAGATTGAAGCAACGTTTTGAAGTTAAAGATGTCTTGATGGATTTGTTTCTTACAAACAAGCAGCTTTTGGCTTCGTAGGATGTTAACTGATGGACTGGAGTTGAGTGGATTATTGTGATGTTTACTTTTGATTTAATTATACTTCTATATATATGTGGCAAAGCTGAAAAGATTTTCACACACTGATCAACCCAAAACAAAGGACTTCAGTTAAAGCTCAACTGAAATAATAAGAATTCCTCTTGAGAAGTCACATTTACAGTGAGATTACGGTATATTTGTCAACAAAAGAGTAACAACTTTGTGCTTAATTAACTCATGGATGTAGTGAATGATGTTTTTGATAGTCTCTTCTACTTAACCAAGGCTGCATTCATTTGATCAATAATACATAAAAAAAGTGAAACTGTTTTCTATGAAAATATATATTAAACTGTAATTAATTTCTGGAGGAATGGAGTGATGCGCAGCTATATTTTCAGCATCATTCCTCCAGTCTTCAGTGTCACATGATCTTTAGAAATCCATCCTTCATTCTTCAGATCTTCATTTATAACCATTCTGATTATGATCCATGCTGTGCTGCTTCATATGTTTGTGGAAACCGCTATGCATTTTATTTTTTAGGATTCTTTGAGGAACAGAAAGTTCAAAAGAACCGCATTTATTTGAAATAGAATAACATTCTAAATGTCGTCACTGTCACTTTTGATCAAATGAATGCATCTTTGATGAATAGAAGTGTCTGCTGTGTGTGTGTGTCTCTCTCAGGTGTGATGGAGTCGGTGCTCAGGTGTATGCAGGTGTGTCGGCGGCTGCTGGTGGTGCTGAGCTCGGACTGTCTGTGCGAGAAGAGCATCAGTCTGCTGGAGTGCCGTCTGTGTTTGTACCTGCATCACACGGCGCGCGCGCCCCTCATCACAGTGAGACGGCGCGCGCTTAGCGTCCCCTGCGGCGAGATCGCGGAGCTGCGCAACAACTCCACCTCCGTGCGCTGGCACGGCGCGCGCTCCGAGCGGACGGACTCGCGCTTCTGGAAGCTGCTGCGGCTCGCGCTGCCTCTGCGACCACTCGCTCTCGGGAAAAGACTCATCGATAGCACCTCCTCGCACTCGGACCTGGCGTCCGTGGCCACGCGCTACACGCAAGCGCAGACGGTCTCGCTCAGTCGGCGTAGCAAAGGTGGGCGGGGCGGAACGAGGCACCTGGGCGTACGCGACAGAAGTGGGCGGCGCTGTGAGCAAAAGGGGCGGGGCTGTGAAATCTGCGTGAATTTTCAGGAAAGTCGGCGAATTTGGGGCGGAGTTATCGCTACTCAGTGGAACACACACCTGCATCAGCCTGTAGCCAATGGGATGACACCTTACAGCATGCATAACTCCAACACCGCACCTGGAAATGACCCCAGTAGTGACCTCTGCCCCTGTGAACCAATCAACAACAACCTGACAAATGAGCTACAAACCACACACTGTTGACGCACACTGCTGGACAGCCAACCAGCGACTGTCATCAATGAAATGTGTAGCCTAAATCACAATAATTATCAGGTAATATGTAAATAACAAACATGAATTTAATAAACAAAGTTAAAACGTCAGGCTGACCTTTGACCTGAGACTAATGAGTTTTATTTTCACTGGCATATTTTTCTGCCATGCCACAGTTTTGATGAATAAAATATCCCACAGCACACTACTAAGCACTGAAATACAGCAAAAAAATATTTTTATTTTTATTTTTTTATTTTTTTTATTAAAGACGCCGTCGTCAGGGTTGGTATTGTGGTATTGTGAAACAATATTTACGTACTATGTTAAAATATTAACATATGACATAAATGCATTTGCATGTAAATTTTTTTTTAAAGTACATTTAAATATGTTAACCTCCATCAATATGAACAAATTATATGGCATTAATTCAATATAATCAAATATATAAAATGTTTTTAAAAATCTTTCCAGTAGTTAGTAGCTTCATATTGAATTAGAACAATCATCCGTCTAAAATAGCATTTTAAGAAATACTTTGTACTTTAAAAGAATAAAGATTCAGATGTACAAGTAAAAAAAAAATATTTTTTTAAATATATATATAATACAAATATAATATAATATAAATATGATAAAATATTTTGACAGTCCAAAACACAGATTTTAAAAATATATTGCATATTTGAAAATAGTTCTAGAAATGTGAGATTTTCTTGCTGCATATTGTATATTTTTAAATATAGTAAAAATGTGTTTGCTGTGCACAGTTTGCATGATATATCTGAAAAAATATTGATAGCATTTCAAACAAAGCCAGTGCTCTATCTGGCCAATAGAGGGCAGATTCTTCTTAAAATTCCTGGCTTGTGCATGTTGTGCCTCGGTTTCTTGGCCTTTCAGTGGCAGCAGGCCACACAGGACATTTACTAACACTCATCCGCAGACATGGGTGTGTGTTGTGGTGTGTTATTCAGTGCTTCTCAGGAAAGCTGTCCTGCCTAACGTCATGTTTATTGAGTATCAGGAAGTAAAACTTATTAAAAACAACAACAACAACAAACAGGCAGATGTAGAGCTGGTTTTCATCTTTACTTTTGTTGAGCTATCAGGGTGTGCCATCTGTCAGTAACTCTTAAAAATCCCTCTTTTAAATAGTTTTTCTTCCTTTTTCTATATGAAGGCTTATCACTGAGAGATATAAAGGAGCTCAAGGAAGAATTTCCCTAAAATATTCATGAGATGAGAAATGGTGACCACACACGCATCAGCTACATTTGAGGTCATTCCGTGTGTGTGTGTGTGTGTGTATGGTAGTGAGTGCAAACACTCCGTCACAACTAAAACAGCCAATAAACCTGAAAATATAAATGACAGATAACAAGAACCATGTAGGATTGAGGGAAGCAGGAAAGGATGGTTATGGAATCAGGAGTGAGAATAGAAAGTGAGCGACTAAGAAAAGGAAAAGAAGAGCTGAGAAGAAGTGAGTTGGAAATGCCCTAAAACTCCTGTGTATTCCAGTAAAGCTTGTCGTCCTGCTGCTGGTGACTAATCATGTGACCAGGTGTGAAGCCTGGGCCTTCTGTCATGTTTTTGGTCAAATGACTTCCTGAGCAACCTGAAACCATTAGTGATGTTAAAGGTAAGTGTCATTCATTATTAAAGATATATTAACTCCAGAATTAATAATTAGCATTTGTGATCTATAAAGCGGAATATTGACTTGACTTGATGTTGGCCCACAACAGAATTACTCAGCAGGTTTATCAGAACATCTTTGTCACTGTCAAAAGTAAGGAATGCAGGTGGTTTTGCCATGTCAAAATTCACATTTTCTTCATAAAATGTACAAATATAGTTAAATTGACTAATATTATGGTACTTTTATGACATTTTTCAGAGCTATATATATATATAGTAAATAAATTCTTCAGATAATATAACTGAACATGTAGTATACATACTGACCATTCTATTATAAATAGAAGCAAATCAGGAGGGAAATAAACAAAGGTCACCAACACAAGCAGCAGCTTCACACAGAGTTCACGTCCCATAATGCCTTTGTCTAGACCTAATAACCAGGTTTTCAGATCACATTGATGAACCCACGTCCCAACCACAATGGCTTTCTCCAATACACTCTAGGTATCATACAGTAGGAAGTAAAATCACACAACAACACATCCCGTAAGAGAAGGACAAAGTGGAAAGTCTGTGGCTGTCTGAAATCTAAGATTTTGACTGAAGTCCACTGCTTTTCAGATAATTTTACTGACATAAAGATCCCTGCGGGGGTCTCACATGTGTCTCCTCTGGAGTCTGAAAAGAGGAACAATGTCTCAAACTGTTCTCAAATGTATCAATACTGCAAAAATTATTTTCCAGTAAAAATATCCAAACATTCTTAAATACAAGAATAATTTACCTAAGAAGAAGAAGAAGAAGAAGAAAAAAGAGTTTGCTTAATGTCATGTAATGCTTAATTATTTTTTATATATATATCTACCCCATGGTAGACATTTAAACAAATACTCTCTTAATTTTGATACATTTTTCAGAAAGTAGACTTAATATCTTGTGTCATTTTGCTTCTCAAGTAAATGTATCTTGATTTAAGAATGTTTAGATATTTGTACTGGAGTTAAAAAAAGTACAAAGTTCTCAATATCAACTCAAACATTTCTCTTTAAATCCTCAGAACATCTAGTGATCTGAGCTGCTCCATGTTTTTGGGACTTTCCCCCTGTAGCTCAAACTGTAGAGCATGAGACTTGCAACACTAAGGTTAGGGTTCGATTCTGAGGGAATGTAGTGTAGTAACAAAGTATCTGATGAATGCATGAATATACTCTGGGTAAAATATTTAAACTTGCATCCTAACAGAGTCACATTGTGGTAGTTTTTTACTAGTTTTTTTTTACCAGTGAGTTTTGTGTGGGTTAATCCAGGCTGAATTCATGCAGTTCTTGTGAAGTCAGGAGATAATAAAGAATCGTGTGTGTGTGTGTGTGTGTGTGTGCAATCATTGAGCTGTTAGCATATGAATGTTTTCAGAATTATCATTTCATCAGGTGTAAAAAAAAGACATAATAACTGAATTATAATGTAAAACAACATGTAAATGTTTTTCTCTTTAGGTGACCTTAAATGTGCCCACACTGTCGAAACCAAACCTCTCTCATAAAAAGCCTGCAGGTATTTATTATGACATTGTTATACCAAACCGCTTCACAACTACATCCTATAACACCTTAAATCTGCTATATTCCTTCTTTTCTCTTATTCATCAAACCCCACACACATACGATTAAACAATTATAAAAAAGTACTAGAAGCAAAGAAATAAATGATAAATATAAAAAAATGACTAAATGAGATATTACATGGATGCCCATGAATTAAAACAATCCTTTATTTCAATATATTTTAAGTTGAAATGACTTGTACAGTCAATTTGATTATATTTAATTATAAAATTATAATTGAATGATAAAATAATACATTTGGCAATTGAACTTAAGTATTTACTGTATGTTGAAGTAGGTGGAGACTTTTTAAAGTGCGTTTTATTTCATTTGGGTATTCATTGTTTAACCCAGTTTAGTGCAGTATGTAGTTGAGTAAAAAAATGACCGTTCTGCCATCATTTTTAACCAAACCATTTTGGGTCCCATTGACTTCCATTGTTTTTGGTTCAATGGAAGTCAGCGGGGCCCAAAATCATTCGTTTACCAACATTATTTAAAATATCTTCTTTTGCGTGTTTAGTTTACTTTAGTCCAGTTCATTATATATAGAAACCTTATATGTGACCCTGGAGCAGTAAAGCAGTCTGAAGTCTCTGGGGTATATTTGTAGCAACAGCCAAAAATACATTGTAGGGTCCAAATCATCGATTTTTCTTTTATGCCAAAAATCATTAGGAAATTAAGTAAAGATCATGTTCCATGAAGATATTTAGTAAATTTCCTACTGTAAATATATCTAAACTTAATTTCTGTTTAGTAATATGCATTGCTAAGAATTCATTTGGACAACTTTAAAGGCGATTTTCTCAACATTTAGATTTTTTGCATCCTCAGATTCCAGATTTTTTTTTCAATAGTTGTATCTCAGCCAAATATTGTCCTCCTAAACAAACCATACATTAACGGAAAGATTATTTATTCAGCTTTCAGATGACCCTAATGACTGGTTTTGTGCTCCAGTGTTATATATATTACAAATTCATTTTCAGCAGTATTCGTGTTCATGCACTGCGTTCAGTTGTGTGGTTACTCTCTTAATAAAGACCACTTCCCCTCTCTCTCTCTCTCTCTTGCTCTCTCGCTCGCTCACTGTCTGTCATCTCAAGGAACTGTTATTTGTGTGTTTCATTTCATCTCAAGCGCGCTGGAGGAGACACCTGTTAAACCTAGTAAGTGCTCTCTCTTTTTAACCTCTTTATTGACACAGTTCATCATTTTATTAGTCGTTGTCCACAAACACACTTTCACACGCTTTGACTGTCACTTGTGTGCAGCTGGATCTGATGAAGGCTTTTGTGGATCTTGACACGATCTGATTAGTGTGATATTGAAACATCTCGGGTTATGCTGGAGAACGTGTAATTAAGCTGACGTTTCTCTTTATTTCTCTTCCCTTTTGTTAAAGCTGTGTCTGTGATCACAGAAGCTTTTATTTCCTTCGATCGGTTCCAGTTTAGGGTGGATCATTTATAATGAAGCTCTTTGATTTCACTGTAAATGTGTCACATGTGATCTCTGACATTTACATGTTATCTCTGAATAACATTTGTTCTCTGAATGACTAATTTGCTGTTGAACTCATATGAATATCTCTGTATGACATGTATAATTCAGTTTAGACAGTTTGCAAGAATGTTTTGCATCCGTGGTATGAAAGTAATAAAGGTATGAAAGTGATCAAGGGCTGAGAGAGTTGTGAGTGACTGTGTTGCCAGATCCAGCTATTATAAGTATTCTTGGGATTCGTGTTTATTGCACTTATTTTAACACTTTCTAATGGTAATAAAGTAGGAAGTTTCAGTTTAGGGTCAGCGATATCTTTATCTTATCTTATTTTCATAAGATTTGAAATAATTGCAGTTTATTTGTATTTGTTTTAATACCAATATCTGGCAACACTGCATCGCTGGCACTTGAACTAACAATAATCAAAACAGGTTTTTGGACAGGTTTTTGCTAAAAATCATGCTATAAACATTAATTAGCGCACTAGACAAAATTACCAGCTAGCAATGGTTATTAATAAAAAACAAACAAACAAAAACACTAATTTTAGTTTAATTTGCGTTGGTTTTCAGCTTAGTTTAGTTTAGTAGTTTATTGTAGACATAGTTTACATTTAGTTTAATTTAAATGAATGTCATCTGGAGTCTAGCAGCATCATCAGCTCATTTTATTAAGTATACTTAAGTAAAGATTAAGTATATTTTAAGTATGCTTGTAGTTTGTATATTAAAAACCATGTACAAGTAGTATACTAAGTGTGCTTTTTAATGCTACTTGAGACTAAATTGTCCCACTTTTTAGTTTATAAAAGAAACTAGTTTTCTAAGTAAATAACTCGTTTGAAGTACATAAAGTGCATTTCTCAGAAGTACATAAAAAGTAGACTATAAGTATACATTAGTATTTTTAGTTTTGAAAAAAGTACACTTGAATAGTTTAATGTCCTCCGTGGTAAAGCAACATGTTTAGTTTATTTTAGTCTTGTAGTAAATAATGTCAAGTTTAGTGTAGTACATAATAGCACAGCAAGCTTTAGTTTAGTTTAATCCCATCTGCACTAAAGCAACACTATTTGTTTTTAGTTTAGTTTAGATTAATGCCATTTGCAGTAAAGCAGATCTATCAGTTTAGTTTAGTTACACTCTCTCTACAAATGAAATGGCACAAGCAGCTTGGTTTATTTTGGTTTAGTGCATTACAGTGAAACAACACAATGGTTGGTTTTCTCTGTCTACAGCACAACAGGACAATCGGTTTCCTTTCACTCTGTTCTGTGTGTCTCACTCTTTCTCTTTAGTTGGAGCATTGTTTAGTTGTAGTCCGATGGAGGGTGTGTGTTGTGGGAATTCCCTTTGACAGTATCGATATGAAGTCAGTGACATCACCGCTCTCCCTTTCTCTCTGCGTAGGTGTGCAGTTCCTGTTTTAAGTGTGTATGCTTGCTGCTGACAGATGAGGAAGACATGAAGAAGCCAGTCTGCTCTCTGTAAGTGCCTAAGCTGTTCACACACATCCATCAGCATGAGTTTACAACTGCGCTGCTTATACAATCACAGATACAGGTACAGCGCTCTCTCTCTCTCTGTGTGTGTGTGTGTGTGTGTGTGTGTGTGTGAGGATAACTAGTGCTGTCATGAGTTTTAAAGTAATCCTGAGAATGTTTGTCCTTAAATCTGATGATGATGTGCACAGATTTCTGAGTTTTTAGAGGATTAATCTAATTAATCTAATAGAAAAGCAATGGACGATGTCTTCACTAATATGGATTGTGAGAACTCTCTTGTGTACAAAAGAGAAAGGTGTGTGGTAGTTGTTCATGGATCACTTATTTTTTAAACTAAGAGGGAAGTGGACATTGAAGCGTGGGTGCTAGTATCTGATGTGTATGCATTTGCATTTACATACCAGTACAGGAATACCAGGAAATTATGTTTTTCCTGCTTGCATTGCATTGTGCTGAAGTTTTAGAAGGATTTTGTTCCTGGTTGTTGTTGCATCTTAAAAATGCGGTAAGGTCCTTTCAGGGCCTTGAACACATGAGTCTAAAAGATAATATATTTCCACCAAGCTAAAGCCAGACATTCAGATCTCCTGTTTCAGTTCAACATTAAGCCATATTGACCGTTTTACACGTCATTTAATAATGTTGCGGCCACAAAGATCAGAAACGGACACTTAATTCATGTCTGCTGCACATGATATGATATCCTCTTTCAAATACTCACAGGATTAGTTTATACTATAAAGCAGGCTTATTATAAGGAAGTGAGATGTTGTACCATTTGCTCACTTATAATAAACCTGACCACATGCTGCAAGAGTCGCACACATGCACTCTTAAGTATAAAGCTTCCAAAATAAAATAAAAAAACACGTTGTGTTCCAAAAAGCACTTTTCAGTGAACAGTTTTTTTTTTATAGTGTGAAGAACATTCCAAAGAGCCTTTTTTGTAACCAAAGAAAGATTCCATGGATGTTAATGGAACCATTTATGCAAATAAATGTTATTTTAAGAGTTTAGACCAAAAAGTCTGTTGTTTAGTGAGTAAGATCTGATCCTGCAGTTATTTTGGTAAAAGAATTTTGAATTGAGTCATGGGAATTTTTTGAGGAATATGCAAATTCACATGATTTTGAGTGTTCATGCTTGTGTGTCTTTTAATCATTCTTTGCGGTGTTTTTTTTTTTTATAGCTTGGCTTTGGTCATGACCATGCTGCTGCTCATGGCTGCATCTGGTAAGAATGTCATTTTTGCAGAATCTCCTAATTTTTTTTCACCTCTTCGTGTTTAATAGTAATTTGGCTAAAACGCCGAACAACCAGCCACCTTTCTTTATAAACAGCTACTATTGATTCGAAGAGGACAAGTGATGAAAATAATGTGCTAAGTGTAGAGACTGAAAAAGAAATGTTACGGGAGGATGGATAAGTTTGGTTGTAGGGATGAATTACCAGAAGCCGTAGGAGTTGGGGAATGCACCTCTACACCAAAAAGTTAAAAGAACGAGGAAGCAAAACTCGGACAGTAAGAAAAGGACTTGTAAACCACTGAAATAAGTCATAGAGAATCACCCTGATTGAAACAAACATGCCGTTACACCCACACAAACACAGAAGTTTAGCTGTATTTGAACATAACAGAGACTTCTATCATATTTCAATAACCTGAGACAAACAGAATATATCGCTAATTTGTTTTTGTACACAAGTTCCACAATTCATGTTACTATATAGACTGAAATATTCCTGCCTTGTTATAACCAGCTATAATAATAATCCGTGTGGACTGAAATGCGTCTGAAATGTGAGTTGTTTCTGTCGTGTTGTTGTGTGTTTGTATAGGTGACAGTGATGCAGCGATGAACATCAAGGCTGTTTTGGGTCACAGCGTTACTTTCAGATGTCCTTCGAACCACAGCGAAGCTGTTGAAGGCTTGTACATACAGAAAATTATAAACGATAAAGAGAAGTTCATCAACGGGTTTTATAAAGGCCGCGACATACCATGGAACGAGTACCAGATCAGAACCAAAGTGAACAAGATGGACCTCAGCATGGAGATGAGAAACGTCTCAGTTTCTGATGAAGGACTGTATAAATGTTACATTTTCGTCATCGGAGTGACAAAACCTAAAGTCTCAGACATTATCCTCGAAGTCACAGGTATGACACAAGATACAGACGGTGAAGAATGGGCTCATAGTCAATTTATTAGAGCGACTCTGAATCAAATCGACCTCAACAGACAGGAAGTTGAATGAGAGTTTGAATCTGAATGACAGAAAGAGGAATTCACTGAAGCGCAATTCAACCAAATAACAGAAATATAAAAAAAACGATACACAAATACATTATTAATTTAGACTAATTATGCCTATTTATTACCTGATATGTGGAATATATTTGATCTCAAATGATCAGATGTTCCCCTAAACTAAGTTTAACACTGTCAAAACAATTATCTCTGCCACACAATATCAACAACACTGTTTCCTGAAAATGAATAAAAAATAAAAATAATAATATCAACATAGGTCTAAAAATGTTAGGAAATTACAGCATTCTGGCAAATTAGCAAATACTTTTTCTATGTTATGCATGAGAATATATGTTAATACGTCATTTAAACCTAAAGTATTAAATGCATTGTTAAAAATTACACTTTCTGAATTTTAATGCACCCCACTAGGTGCTTAAATTCAAATGCAGTTCAGATTTTGAGCGTTCCTCATCTCAGCTCTGAATGATGCATAGCCCTGATAAACTCCTACAGTGTGTTCATGTGTGATTAATGAAGCCATTCTGTGAAATATAATTTGAATATGAATAAATAGCCTATTCATTGTTGCGTTTATATGTCTGTTGGTTTATTTGCGTATGTAAGTCTGTCTGCTTGGAAATTCACAGCTTACTAAGGATTCTGGGATGATTGTATTGACGTGGGTTTTGGGGAAGTGAAATGTTGTTGTGGGGGAACCTCTCCGGATATCTCAAATGTCACTCATTCCACTGTTCTCTTCTTTTTACAGCTGAGTACAGCGCCCCTACAATCACACCTGACTGCACTGAACATAGACGTGGCGTCACGGGGGTGAGCTGTGACTTAAGCTGCTCGGCGGTGGGTGGATACCCACAGAGCACCATCAGATGGACGGGGCTTAATCCAAGTCTGACAAACGTAATTTATAACTGGAGTTCAGCTCATAACGACTCCAAAACATGGACCATTAACCAAACCATCACGTACAACTGCGACCAGCAAACCAATGTCAGCTGTGCCATAGGGGGCGCTGTTTCCAACACCATCACCATATGTAAGTGTGTCAGATGTTAAGAATAACTCGCCCAAAAGTTCGAATCGAATGATCCTTTGTAGCAGCCTGTGTGTGTTGCGTTCATTTATTCCATTTATTCATATAATTATTTATAATAACAATAAGTGCTGTCAAAACATTAATCACGATTAATCGCGATTATTTGCAATTAATCGCATCCTAAATACATTTTTGTTTGCATAATATATGTGCTTATATTGTGTATATTTATTATGTATATATAAATACAAACACATGCATGTATATATTTAAGAAAAATATATATATATATATATATATATATAAAATATAAGAATATAAAATATTTTTAAATATTTACTGTATGTGTCTGTATTTATATATACATTATAAACATACACAGTACACATACATACATTATGTAAAGGACAACTTTTAATTTTGGATGCGATTAATCGCGATTAATTGTTTGAAAGCCCTGATAATGATCATTTAAATACTAATTTCATTGATTAGTCATTAAAATTATTGTTTATTTTCCATTGTTGTTTAGTCTTATGATGTGTGGTTTCAAGGGCTATTTCTCTTCATGAATAAGAGATAAGAGGGGATGTTTATGGAAATTCAAGATTTATGGGATGTGTTTGTGAAGCAGTAATTTTCCACTGCTATTGATTGTGGTATAATAACACTTGTTGGATTTGTGTTCTTCAGACGAAGTCTGGGCTTTGAAACATACGCAATTAAGACTTTTCAATAAACTAAGACTGTCAATGTAGTCTTAAGCACCAGACAACTATTGTGACTAGTTGTTCTGTTACAACACAAAACGGATATTATCTGACAGGATCTGATGTTCATTTTTGGGTGAACTGTTCCAGGTGTCATCCTCATGCGAGAGACCTCTATCCTAACATTCACAAGGCATCTCTACATTTTCAAGCTTAAAAGACAAAGTTTATACTAATTTTAGTATTAGAATTGAATTATTATAATATACTATACAAATGTAAAATATTATTTGGGGAATAAATATATATATATTTTTCTATTATTATTATTTATTTATTTCCACCTCATTTCAATTTTCTTTGTTTATGTTTTATTTATTTTCATCTAAATTTGTACTATTTATGCTAATTGATTTATATATTAACTGGAAAAATTTTATACTGTTTTTTAAAAACTTTTTGACTTTTTTGTTGTCTTCTTGCAGGTAAAGCACAATCTTTCCCACTTAAGGTGATCGCAGCCATTGCATTTGTGCTTGTGTTTGCCCTATTGCTTACTTTTGTTGTGGTGATGAAGTGCTTCTGTGGAAGACAACATACCCCAGGTACACAAGAACACACAAACTGATTTATCAGGAGACACCAAACTATACGACTTATTAATTACCTTTCAAATCTCCATTAAACATCTGAACATGCTTTTTCATTTCTCTCTTACACAGAGAATCCAGCCAACATTGCTTTAATGTAGGTATCTTCTCACTACGTTCTCATATCACCAAAGCAGTAGATCACCCAAAAAATGTTTTTACATTTACTCGCATCTTCTTTCAAATCTGTACGAGAAATATTGCGAGTGTATGTATGAGTGGCTGTTTTCCAGGCAATTACAATGAACACATTCTGAAGCTCACAAAATAAATAAACTAGACATTAACTAAGGTAAAATATAATTGAATCACATTTTAGCTAGCTAGCTGATGAAGCAATATTTCCCATTTTCATGCAATAAAATAACAAAACTATATTCCATATGCACAAGTCATTTGATAACTTTTTGTGAGATGCAGAATGCAACTGAATATTGAAAATCTTGACATTGTTTTTGCATGGAAAATTACCAATAGAACATTAAAATTTTAATAAAAAGTAATTCTGAAAATATTTTTAGTTGGTTCCTTTCATACACAACTGATGTCATGTACCATTAACGCCAAGAATAACTAATGAAATCCCTGTATTTCTAACTAGCGAGTACCGTTCACAGCTTAAGAACGTCTGAGACGTGACGACGAAACACTCAGGAGATTTTCGCCATTCTGTCAAGCGGAAGTGCTTCAGCAGCCAGAGCTCTGACTGCAGACGGACATTTAGGGCAAATAGTCCCGCCGAACGTTGTGTCTTTAAAGCGGCTTCACTTCCATATTGAAGCAGGCCCCGGAGGACGCTTTCACAGAGCAATGCTGGACTGTCCTTGAACAAGCTTTTGAGAACGTTCCCTTCCTTTCCCCAGTCATTCATTTGGAAGTGCACATCATTTCCCCGGCATCCTGAAGATGCAGTTTGTTTTCATTTGGGTGCAAAATCACAGAGACATGTTTGGGTTATGTTGCCGGAAGAGGGATTTATAATGGTGCTTATTAAAAGTTTCATGGCTAAAACTGCTCTGTATACTTTGCAATCTCCCGTATGTATTTCTCAGATTGTGGCACTTTATTGCAAGGAGTGGGGATTTTAAGGTTCAGAACTTTTTCAGGGACTGAACTTGAAGTAAATATGCGGATTTGTGGCCAGTTGTGTGGTTGATACAATAACCAAGACCGTTTTAATGACTGTTGTCTATGTTCATTTAAGAATATGATGCTGAAATGGTCTTACGCTGGCACATTTCATTTGCTTCTAGAAGACGATTTATTTGAAGCTTTAGTTTTTTAAAGCCAGTTCTCAGACGAGCTAAAGAACCATAATGCATAGAAAGCAAATGCCATTAGATGATTTTTCCTAGAATGCATGTTTACCGATGCATTACCCGCTATGTGATGTCCACATCTGTTCATATGTACAGTACTGACTTTTTTACTTTTCTACTCCACCACACTGACAATTATAATGTTTTTTGTTTTTTTTGGTGAAACTGTTCTCAAGTTTACAGTAATGGGGTATTTAATTTTCAATTAAAACAAAATCTGTTTCCGTGTGGAAATGTCTTATGCACTTTGCTTTCTGACTGCTTGAAGACTCTTACTGTAATTTATGACTAAATTATTTTATGTATGCCTAAAAAAAAACAGATGAAATAAAAAAATGAAATAAAATGAAAATCTTTTTGTCAGATGTCTGTTTAAGATCTCTTCATCTGGAAAGTGTACTAGAAACATCTCATAGACGTCTTTGAGATGTCAGTTTTACATGCATTAAATCATAAACATCTTAAAGACATTTTCTAAACGTATATTTGACATCTGATAGGAAACGTACTACAGCCAAAATACAAAATACAAAACTATGTCTGGCAGATGTCAAACAGACTTCTCGGTGATGTATGTGTGCTATCAGGGATAAAAGAAATATATTTACTTTTTTATTTGTAAACTTTTTACTGCCAAGTGCCAAACGTCTAACACGACTGTGCTGAAAGTAAATGTTGTATTATATCCAACTATATTATAATTTAAATATTAACACAAAAAGATACAGCAGAAATTAAGATATGCTTCAGTGGTGTGTTTCCCCTCTATATTTCACAAGAAAGTGGAAATGATGGGCCCAATTAAAGGTCATCACGGTCCAGTCTGGGAATCTTTTCTCTGATGGACACAATCAAGTCCCACTTTTTCTTTTGTTTTACATCATGACGGTAAATGCTTTTCAAATGCCACTTCATGTTTATTTCAAAAGTAGCATTTACTGTTATTAAAGCATATTTCCTGGAAGTTATGCATACAAATGTCAGACAACCATCACCGCAACTAACCGTTAAGTGTCTCAAAATTGGACTTTATTGCTGTTTCTTAAATAAAAATATACATTTGAAAATAAAATCTGATGTTTCACATCTAAAAATAATTTTCATTGCATGTCACTGCAAAAGTCTGTTCTTCTCTAATGGGTTTATCTGTAGTGCTTCACATGACCAGTAGGGAGCAACATTATATTAAAAGCTGACTGAACTGACAAACATTTCAATCCACAGTCATCAGGTATTTATTCTAAACTGACCATTTACTTGACTATGCAACTGTTTTGGGCCATGAAACATGGTCATTTTTAATTCCCGTATTGATTATGTATATCTATGTTTGGTTTCACTCAGTGTATTAAAGCATTTCAAGACTAACCACCCATGAAAGAGCTAAAACTATCTGACATTGTCATACAAGAAACCCTGAGGCGGGTGTGGTGACCCTGAGGGGGTAAGTTGGACCAGAGGATAAATCTTTGTCCAAATCATTCTGGGAGGAGGAATTTTAAAACGACCTAAAAAGGAGTTGAGCCTCCAATTCTGCAAACAGAGATTTGCTACCTAACGCCCAAAACAATCCTTTAATTCCCAGTCACATAGCCCAGATTTACTAGGGTCACAAGGTGTGTGAAGTTGTAAACCTACAAAAAGAGTTTTAATAGTGAACTATTCGTCTATAAACAAAAGATGCAAATGGAATCTGGATGTTTTTTTTTTTTTTTCAATTTTAATTTTTCATTTGATACAAAAGCATTCTTAAATAAATGTATTTTGGTTCAGTTTCTTAGATAAATTAGCATTTCATTAGACATTAAAAATTACACATTACACCTACAAACATCAGTTTATGTACAAAAATCGATCCAGAAGTCCTACATGAAATCCAGGACTGTACCACCTGCATTTGAGTTTTTGAGGCACTTATTTAAAGTTAAAGAGTTTATCATCGGCCAATACATTCATCAGCACGGTCAGTGATTGTCACGAGAGTGAATGTGTGTCGGACAGCACAAATAAACCAAAACAAAAAGTCCCATCATAGCTTTTCATATCAAAAATAGAATCTCTAAATAGTGAAGGAAATCTCTGCTATAATGCGTTCACGTTTAGTTGAATTTCCGACCTGTAAAAACCATTTCACAAAAACTCGCTTGAGCTTTACTGACATCATGCAAGACGTTAAATTACAAGAAAATGTCAACGGTTAAAGTTGGTTAGCAACCTCTACACATACTTCTGACATGCCATTGCACACTTTCTGCTTTAATATTTCGCTTATCCAACAGAATGTGAACGTAGCGTTAACAAATCTCGTAAGCATTCCTGCAGCTGTGACGTGTTGCGAGGTAAACGGTGCTGATCGCTTTCCCAGAATCGGTGGAGTAGCTCGTCCACAAACACGAAGGCACTTCAGTGAGATTTTGACGTAGTGCATATTTACACGGAACAACCGCTGCACCAGGAACGTCCAGTGTAAAATCATCTTAAGAACATTTCACGTAAAGTGAACAAACGATAGTGCTACCTCTGTCTCTTTGTCACACAACCGTCTCGTTGCCTTTGACCCAGCCGTTGGCAGTCCGTTTGACGCGATTGTTTCGGCCAGTGTGCACGAGTTGATGGGAACATCGCTGCCACGTGTGAAGCGTTTTGGCGGACCAAACCCACATTCCCGACGTGATTCCTACCAGCAGAGACATAAAAATCCGCAGCATTTCGGCAGCCATGTACGAATCCCTCGCCGACTGGCGAAAGTCAGCCCAATTGGAGATTTCGTAGAAGTAACACGCAATGACGCAAGTGGCCAACACTGTGTAGAGCACTGAAAACACACCAATTTTAACCATCAGCCGCTCTAGCTTGTCCGTCTTCGTCCCATCCTTTTGCAAATTCGAGCGGATCTTGAACAGCGCGACCAAGCCCGCGGCAATAAACAGCGTCCCAATTACCAAGTACGTAAATAGCGGCGCCACTACGAAACCAGTGAGCGCGTCTAGGTTCTGATTGCCCACGTAGCACATCCCAGAGAGGTCATCAGCGTCCACCAGCCTCATGATGAGGATGACGATGGTTTTGATGGCAGGAATGGCCCAAGCTGCGATGTGGAAGTATGAACTGTGCATTTCGATAGCCTCATGTCCCCACTTCAGCCCTGCCGCCAGGAACCACGTGAGCGTCAGGATCACCCACCAGATTGAACTCGCCATGCCGAAGAAATACGTTAGGAGGAAGACTATGGCACAGCCTGTGTTCTTCAAGCCTTCTTGCACTAGCACAGGCACAGCCGCTTCTTCCAAGTCGCAGGAGATGCGTTCGCGACCGACGGTCAGCCGCACGATGTAGGCCACGCTGTAAATATTGCAGCACATGCTGAGGAAAATAATAGGTCGCTCCGGGTAGGAAAACCGCGAGGAATCCACTAGGAAGGTCAGGACGGTGAACGTGGTGGAGATGAAGCAGAGAACCGCCCACACTGCCATCCACACGTCAGTAAAGACTTTGGCCTGTCGCCGGTACAATCCTGAGTCGTATCCGCACTGCAGCGAGCAGCTGCCGCTGCGCTTGACCCATGCATACTGCTCCACGCCGGCACCCAGCGCCATGCACTCCTCCTCCTGCGGCGGCATCGGCCGGACGGCGTGGAACGGCGGGTCCTCGTCGCCTGGACCCTCCATGCACATGTGGTTCTGGTCATTGGTGGGCGGGAACAAGCTGCAGTTCAAGAGCTCCGGCCACACGAAACCAAAATCCTGCAGGACGGGAAGACACTTCCTCTTAACAGATAAGCACATGCTGCCGCACGGTCCGATCGGGATGGGGACCTTCTCCGTACACATGGGAACATAGACAGAGCATAAGAAGAACTGAAAGAAAGCAAAGGCATGGAAAGAATTAGATGTTTGCAAACACAAAAAAAATGTTGCTAGGAAAATCAGCATAGCATCTAAACCCTCATAAGAAGCTCAATCTGAGACGTGCACGAATTTATGCTTTTCAGATGCGTTTCCTAGTAGTGCATGTTTTCAGAGGCTCTACAGGAGAAAAGCATTGGTTTGTTGCATCACGTGTGCAGAATCAAACCTGTTTTCTTGTATTGCATGTTTTCAGAAGCTCTTAATGAGAAAAACATTGCTTCGTTGCATTGTATGTGCAGACAACACATGTTGCATGTCTAATTGGCACAAATTTGTGCTTTTCAGATGTGTTTTCTTGTATTGCATGTTTTCAGAAGCTCTACATGAAAAAACATTGGTTAGTTGTATTATTTGTGCAAGCCGACACGTGTTGCATGTTTAATTAGCACAAATTTGTTCTTTTGAAATGTGTTTTCTAGTATTTGCATGTTTTCAAAGCTGTAAATGAGGAAAAAAACATGTCTAAGTATCACAAATGTGTGTTTCTAGTATTGCACATTTTCCAAGGTTGTAAAGGGGAAAACACTGCTTTGTTTGATTATATGTGTGCAGATGGCATGTGTCGCATGTCTAATGGCACAAATTTGGGTTTTCTAGTATAGCGTGTTTTCTGAAGCACTAAAGGAGAAGAAAACATTGCTTTGTTGCATTATGCATCTGTTGCATGTAGTTTTGTATCTAATGGGTTTCCCTGCTGTGTGTATGTACGAGTTGGGAAATTCTGTGGTACAGGACTGCACTCATAAAAGGAAGCTATAGACTTTTTCTGTGGTCACATACACTTTAAGAAATCAGCAGTTGTGGACTAAAAACATGCATCAATATGCAATTTTCTATCTAAGAGCAGCGTAGGAATGAAGTGCTCTCGCTTTAAGATGTTTGTGATAACCGGGCAACATATAAAGCAGCTTTCTTCTCCACCCTGAATCAATAAAACAACAACTGCTTCTGTCTTCAGTGCTCACACACACACACACACACGCAATCAGAGACTGTACTCAGGCTCTACACACACACTATGTTTGTTTCATTGTACTTGTGATGACAAAATTCCTGGAATTGTCCTCATAAATGCCGTAAAACTGAAAGGTGTTCAGAAACAGGTGAAATGTTCTTATAAACATACTATTTCTGTAAAGTGTACAGATACATAAAGTAGCTTCAGCATAATTCTAAGTTGATTAATTTGAGGACAGTATGAAGTCGTCATAAGTGTGTGTGTGTGTGTGTGTGTGCAAATTCTGTGTACAATTTTTTTATACATTATTTGTTTTGTAAACATTATTGGCACCTAAATAATAACAACAATAATAAAAAATAATTCTTATATTTAATAATAATAATAATTATTGTTGTTATTGACATAAACATATAATAATAACAACAATAATGATAAATGATATTTCTATTATATTTTGTAATTTATGCTAATCTTATGATAAAATTATAATTAATATTATTGTTATCAATCATCGTTATCTGAGTTTCTATGTCACAAAAATATGATTAATGATTATTGTAATTTATAGAATTTTTATAATAATTTCAATAGTTTTTTTTCTAATAATAATAATATTACTGTTACTATTTTTACTATGTTGCTGCTTTCATATCATGTCAAGATTTTAAAATGTGTGTGTGTGTGCGTGCGTGTGTGTGTATGTGTAAGTGAGTGTGTGAAGGGGCTGGTTACAGTGTGTATTGTAAACTCTCACCTTCAGCTGGCTCGAGCAGCCGTACTGTATTAACGGTGTGAATGTGGTGAGTTGCAGCTCGGCGTCGGACTGCAGCACGTTTCCCACCAGGTTCGGCATCTTTGTCACATTGTATCCGAGATCCTGACACATGGAGATGCGGATCGGGTCGCAGCTCATCTCCTCCTCGTCCCCGAACGCGTGCGCGAGCCCAAACGCGAGCGCCAGCAGCGCGAGCCCGGAGCCGAACCGAGTCATGATGACACTATCGGTAAAAATCCCACCGATTCACGGGAGCGCGGAAATCCAGCACGAGCTTATAGGAGTTTAGACGCGCCTGGCCAAAACTTGAGCGAGTCCGTTAAAGTGTGAAACGGCACCGTCTTTCCCGTTAGTCCCGGTCCGGAATAAACCTAACGAGCTTCCTTAGAGTCCTGTGTACAAATAACAATCCTTATCGGGACCGTCCGTGGCTTCTGCGTGCTCCGGTGTGTCCGTGGTGCAGTGGCGCGGGTTCTGCCCGGTTGAGGTCTAGACGGGACAGCTGTCCCAGGACCTGCGTCAGCCAATCAGAGCGATAGATCGAGAATGGGGGAGGGGCTTAGAGTAGCCACAATAACATCACAGAGAAAGTGAGACGCTCCTGTTATTTTTTCTTTATCACTCATTTCAGTTTATGTCCTTTTATTTGTAATATTTCCCATATTATTCGTCTTAACCAATTCGTCTTTCGTATTAAACTTTTTTTAAAATTACTTTTAGTGTTTTTATTATTTATTAATGGGATAATCAGCTTAAACACTACAAATAATTTAGTTTCCTCTTGTCAAATTCGTGTTTAACTTTAATAAGATTAATAGACTTTAATACAAATAATTACATTTCTGATGTTTTTTTTTTTTACGCCTGCAGATAACAAAATGCAGGTACCCAACTAACTAAATAAATAAAATAAACAGTTATGAAAACATTATTTCTGAATGTTGTCTGAAATGTTCTCTTAATGTTTTAAAAAATTATCCTGGTCATGAGGGTGTTAAGGGAAATTCAATTATTTGCACACAATGAGAGAGTTACATTTGAATGAAACTAGTAACATTTAAAATAGAATGAAAGTCTTACATCCAACTAAGCTTAATATAAAAACGATCCATAAATAATGTAAAAAAGAATGTTTTTGTGCTAATGTTTTGAGAACATTTTTAAAAACCATGAATGAAATTCTATTAACGTTACTAGAAGAACGTTGCGAGTGTTCCCTGTTAGCAGTTTTTTTCATTATCATAATAAAGAGTTATTGAGTGAAGTCCAGCAGGATCCAAACTCTGATTAAAGTGGCTTCTCAAAAACGTCTCTTTTGGAAGGAGATTTGGGGATCTGAACCCAGATTACAAGTGTTAGATTGATGCGTCTCCTCCCTCTGTTTCGCCTCACTGATCACTAACTATCAGAATAAAAACCCCCGCCCGACACCCTGCCTGCTCTCAGCCCCCTCCCGTGACCCCGACGGGCGGAGGTCAGCAGTAATTAGCAGTTTTTAAACGACAGACTGGGAAAAAGGAGACAAGCAGGCTGGTATCCGTGGAGCAGCTATTAAAATGGTAATGATCCGATAGATAGTGCTGAAATGCTGTCAGGACGTCTATCCCAGCAGCCTTCAGTCGCTTCAGATTGTCTGTGAATATTCCTAGTAATCAAGTCGGTTGTAGAATGATAAACATGATGCACAGTGTGCGACATAATACTCTACTGAGAGACATTAGTACTTAAGTGTTGTTTAGTAAAGCCATAATGACTTTAAATGAGCCTAATGTCTGGATGTGTGAAACACACTAATTCTGAATCATTAGGAGTTAATGATGCACTTCCAAAAATGCTTTAAAATGTGCAATGTGTAAATTCAATAAATATTTGCTCTAATATCAAGAATGGTTTTATGAATCATACAACTACATTAGAAAGTTGATCTGATTTTCTCTTGCACCAATGCATGCTCTTCCGTTCTTTCATTCAGTCACTCTCCCAAATGCATGCACTACATTTTTGGATCCAATGTGAGAAAGAGCAATTTTATTTAGTTTTACTAATAGTTAGCTGTGAATAATACAGTACAATAAAACGCCTTAATGATGGGTTTGTTTCAGCTTTTGTCTCCTCCAGATGTTAGCTGATGGACTGGAGTGCTGTGGATTATCCTGATGTTTTGATCAGATCTCATTCTGACGGCACCCATTCACTGCAGAGCATCCATTGATGAGACACTTATGCAATGCTACATTTCTCCAAACCTGATGAAGAAACAAACCCATCCTAATCTCGGATGACCTGAGAGTGAGTAAATTGAATTGAATTAAATTTTTGTCTTTTAGTGAGATCTTATTTCTGATTTAGGCCTATGATGAAAACACCATTGGTTCTTGCAACCAATCAAATAATTCTGGCAAGCAGTCAGAAAAACAGATCAAATCAGTAAATCACCCCTTTAAACAAGCCAATTTAAGTGTGTGTGTGTGTGTGTGTGTGTGTGTCAGTTGCTGTTTGACAAATGTCTCCTTAAACACATCATAAATCTGAGCTTGTTGGCGAGTTAACCCCCCTCAACCAAAAAGATATCTCTAGATCTATCTAGCCTCCTGTGTGTGTGTGTGTGTGTGTGTGTGTGTGTGTGTGTGTGTGTGTGTGTGTGTGTTTGTTGTGGTTGTATTAGAGTGCTTTTCAGAAATATAGTTGTTTTCTGCGAAGGTTGCTGGGCTGCTTGTGGGTTCATGCATCTCAGAGCAACAAAACCACAACATCTCTCTCGCTCACTCTCTTCATACAGATGCAGTTTTCTCTTAAAAATTAGTGGAATGTTTCTGTTTGATTGAAATGCTGCAGCTGCTTTGATTTCAGCTAGAAGCGTGGTTCGTGTGGTCTGTGTGTGAAGCTGAAGTTTGCCAAGCAACAAACTACTCATAATTTAAAGTTGTTGAGCTACAGTTGTTTAGCACTAAGCTCTTAGGCTGGCTAAATACAGTGAAGTTATTTTTAAAATTTTATAAAAAAACTATACTATTTGTCATTCTCAGTGAAAAAAATAAGTACGGTTTTGTTTTTTCACTTTCTCACAAATGGATGCTCTGCAGTGAATGGGTGCCATCAGAATGAGAGTCCAAACAGCTGATAAAAACATCACAATGATCCACAAGTAATCAAAAGTTTAAACAAATCCATCATCAAAACGTTTTAACTTCAAACCATTGCTTCTGTCTGAAATACAAATTCATAATCCATTGTTTTCTCTCAGACCAGAATCCGGACACATATTTGTTTAGAGCTGTATTGTCTTGTAAACAGTGCTTGATCTGTGCAGATTTCTCTCCTGATTCACACCTGACCACTTTTTCACAGGAGAAAGCATTATTATGGATTATGGACTCTTAAAACAAGTTAAACTATTTTGATGTTGGATTTGTTTCATCTTTTGTCTTCTCCAGATGTTAACTGATGGACTGGAGTGCTGTGGATTATTGTGATGTTTTTATCAGCTGTTTGGAATCTCATTCTGACGGCACCCATTCACTGCAGAGCATCTACTGATGAGACACTGATGCAATGCTACATTTCTCCAAACCTGATGAAGAAACAAACTCATCCTAATCTCGGATGACCTGAGGATGAGTAAATTTTCAGCAAATTTTCATTTTTGGTTGAACTATTCCTTAACTAAATATTTAGCTATAGAAAAGAAGTATGGACAAATGAATCACTGAATCATTTATTTGATTCAGTGCATTCAACCTTCTGTAAGAACCTAATGAATTAACAGGAAAGTAGTAAACTAAAAACTGGTTCACACTGGTTGTGAGTGACTAACACTCAGCGATGTGATGTTTTACAGGTTTCTGTTCTGCTGAGTGCAAATTCCTCCCCCTCACTCGGGTGTTATACATGCGGCCATATCTCAACATACACACACTGCCACTGTGTGTAGACGTCTGAACTGCAGTCATGTGCACACACAATAGTGTGAGTTGTTATTCAGTGTGTGGGAGGGCATTTGTGTTGGAGTTTGTGTGTGTGTGTGTGTGTGTGTGTGTATGTTGTGTGTCTGTGTATGTTACGGTCAGTATGTTCTCTAGCAGGACAATGGAGACAGGAAATGTCTCCTGGGCAATGGGAAGGGAGTTGCTATGCAGGATTGTGTGTGTGTGTGTGTGTGTGTGTGTGTGTGTGTGTGGTCTCTGATGCTCAATAGAAAATTCTCTACAATAAAGTATGGGTCAGTAAGAACACGGATTGTTGTTAATTTTGTCTGCTGGTGGTTTTGTTTGTTTATCAGACTTAATTAAGAGAACTTTAATCTAAAAATCTTACTTTTGTACATTTAAAATGATTTCATATCTCATAATGGAACCAAACCAGCATGGGGTCAAATAAAGTCAATTTTTTTTACTAACTAATTTATAGTATACAAATCTATGGACATCCATCAGTCACACTCTGATTTGAACCAGTGACCTTGCTGACCCTAATCCTGAACCATTAGGCCACAGATGACTGCATTCAGCAAATATAGAGGTGGTGTTGGTGCAGTGGATAAGACACATGCCTTTGGTGTGAGAGACTGGGTTCGAATCCACTGTGAGACACTAATGTGTCCCTGAGCAAGACACTTAACCCCTAGTTGCTCCCGAGGTGTGCGACCCGTGACATAAATAGCAATTGTAAGTCGGTTAAGCATCACCTAAATGAATAATGTAAATATGAAACACATCTGTATGTCGAGGTCTGCAGATCCAGGTGCATGCTGGGAAAGCAGAGCTTAAAGTAAAGGTATGTTTCAAACTATTACACTACTCATACTAGTAATAAAGTATTTATTTACTGTATGCATGCAACATACTGCATTTGCCAACCTGTATAATATACAAAAAGGGCATGATGTGATAAATTATATCCCATGATGCACTGCAGCTCAAACTGATGTTCCATGGATGTTAACCACAATGTCATTTTTGACTCATAATTTGATCTGACTGCAGAAAAAAATTAAGTTGACTCTAATTAAATGATTTAGTTCAAGGATGTTATTATGAAATTAAAGTTGGCGTTAGTTGCCAGACAAAATTAGTTAAGCACCGTTTATATTATATATGCACCGAGTGCTGCGATTGGTCAGATCAATATGCCCCACCCCCAAAATTCATTAGAATTCCATTCCATTAGCGAGCAGAGACTATGAACATGCAGAAAATGATCCTCGAGTCCCTGTCAATGTTACAGTCAAAGACTGTCCTTAGGGTTTAGACGGTTTTAAAACATTCAGACACACAGATCTGATGACTGTCACTTCCCTGACCCGATGACGGGTTTATAGTCATGTGTTTCACACAACTGGATCCGCTAAATTCAAATACACACATACACACTAACTGTGAAGCTAAAATGTGTGATCACTTGCAGGAAGTCCAAGTGTGTGTGGATGATTTGCAGATATAATTGATTTATTCATGTAGTTCCGTCTGTGAGCCCCTCCCACACACACACACACACACACAGCTAATATTCACCACAGCCGGATTTCTATATTTCCTGTCTTTGTCTAAAGGCTTCACCAGACTGAGCATCTCAACACAGACGCAGCACAGGAAAAATGAAAAATGTCCAGAAACAGAGGAAGTGTCCAGGGTCAAACTCAGTGTGTTACCGTCTGCCTGGAAAACAACACGTATGAATCTTCAACGGTTTGATGTGTTTTGATGGAACTAACTCTCTTAAACGTTTGCTATGAAAAGATTTCTCTCTATCTGTCCCGGTGCACTGGTTATACTGTTCCGCTGTCGTCCAAACATCACACAGTATTTAAATAAACATAAAAGCAATACAAATAGACAGCACAAAAATGAAAATAATTCGCATAAACACTGCGAAAAGTTGCACAGCTAAAGTAACACAAGAACTATTATGTAAAGTATAAAAAAGCACAAAATATTATACAAAATAACCATAATGTTGTATGTAACAAAACAATTAAAAGTAACACAAAGAATTGCAACAAAATAAAACTAAATAAAGGTTTTCAGATGTTGTCTTTAATCAACGTACTCAAGTAACTTGCTTTTATTATCTTTGATACTTTTTAGTTTTTATGTTAGTTTATTGTTACTTTTTGTAGAGTTGATCTTTTGTGGTGGTGTCTGGACATTACAGTAAAATGTAACACGTAACAAAAACATCTAACATAGTAACTCCAAAACTAACAAAATGGTACTAAAAATAGGCACTAAGTTACACAACAAGACAACAAAAATATCACAAAATAACAACAAAAATAATGTCTCTCAAATATATATAATAATCGTAATTAGTAAGCATTAGTAAAATAATTGATCAATTAATAATATAATTTTGGTTTATTATCGCTTGCGTTATTAAGCACATATAAACCACACAAAAGTACTAAAAAAGTAACAAAGAAATTACAAAAATAGCCAATAAAGTATGAAATGTAGAAAGTTACACCTCAAAATATAATACAAACAACTCTCACACACAAACCCATACTATTGCAATTAGTTACTGTTAATAATATAATTTATTGTTTAATAATATAATTAGGTTAATTACCATTTGAATTATGAGTTTACGGGCACTTACTGTAAAAATCTAATGTGTGAATGAGTGTGAAGAAGGTTTGCACAGCATCATCATTAAACAGTGAGATGGACTCTGAGTATGTTTACATTTGAAACAGAATAGCGTGTGAGAGCTGTGTGTGCGTGTGTGTGTGGCAGTCGCTGCGGTTGTGTTTGTTTTGATGATCAGCCATCATACAGCAGTATTCTGCAATAAACTAATTACACATACACACACTGCCAACACTCTGCTCACTCATCCAGAAACAACATCAGCTTCCTCACTGATACTCTACATTACCACCCAAGAGCCTCAACACATACACACACTGGATAACACACAACTCAGCATATATATAAGACTGTGTGTGTGATTCATCCTTTCAAACACACACACACGAACACGCACGCAGTGATTGTATCTCACTTCTGTAACCAGTTGAGATCATTGCAATAATTAATAATAATTACACAAAATTACTTATAAAAGCTGTAAATGTATTTGTGTGCATGCAATTTTTGTGTGTCAAGCCCTAAAGGCATCACACAACCCATCCACCCACCACACACACACACACACACACACACACACACACACACACACACACACACACACACACACACACACACACACACACACACACACACACAAGTAAAGCAGTACTGCTAGAATTACATTAGAGAGAAACAGACCATTCACTCGACTGAGATTCATTTCAGTCTCATTCAGATAATTGCACATGATTACACACACACAAACACACACACACACACACACACACACACACACACACACACACACGCACGCACGCACGCACAGAGGAAAACTTGAGTTGTTTATAGACTAGTGTTACATTTAATTACAACAACTACAGCAGCTTTTATTGGCCATGTTGGAATTTAAAGACACACACACATAGTTAAAAGCTTGAATTACAGGCGAAAACTCTCTGTGACACACATGCACCCAATTCAGTGTGTGTGTGTGTGTGTGTGTGTGTAATTGCCCCTCAGGACTGTAAGGTACATGTGTTTTACTCTCTACACATTTGTTGTGTATAAACACACAATCAGCTGTTCTTCAAAAATCTGTTCTTCTGTGCGTTTCGTTTTTCTCTCAAACAGCGAATCGAACACGTCTGTTCTTTTCTGTTGTGTTTGATTGTACAGCCTCATGAAAGTTGCAAGAAAGACTCATAATGAGTGTGGGATCATGAAATAATCCAACCTGAAGCACGAGAACATCTGGGTCTGATGATTAGACATACTGTAAATGTCCATTGACGCCTCATTGAACATGTTAAAGGGACAGTCACCCAAAAATGAAAATTCTGTTATCATTTACTCACCTTCAGGTTGTTCTAAACCTGTATAAGTTTCTTTCTGTCTGCTGAACACAACAGAAGATATTTTGAATAATGTACTAGGTAACCATCAGTTTCTAGTCCCCGTTGACTTTCACAGTATTTTTTTCTCCTAATATGTAAATCAACTATTTGGTCACCCACATTTTTCTGTATATGTGTGTGTGTGTGTCCCTTTAAATTCAGATTGAAAATGAATTATAATTTTAAACTTATTCTCATTCACACAGGATTATTATCCTCAAATAAAACGATTACAAACATTTTTCTGCTGTCTTAACTAGAAGTAAAACTGAAATAAAAATAAATGATAGACTTTGATATAAATAATAACTAAATAATAATAATAATAAATAAATAAACAAAATAACAAAAAATAAAACAAATAACACACACACACAAACACACACACACACACACACACACACACACACACGTTTGTTTTAGTGTAAAGTGTGTTCATCCCATAGGCGTAATGGTTTTTATACTGTACAAACTGTATATTCTATGGCCCTACACCAACCCTACACCTAACCCTAACCCTCACAGGAAACTTTGTGCATTTTTGTGTCAGAGTTGTGTCCTGATATGTCACAAAACAAGAGCACACACACACACACACACACACACACACACACACACACACACACACACACACACACACACACACACACACACACACACACACACACACACACACACACACACACACTCAGTGACAAATCCAGGTGGATTTTATTGCTCTGTGGGAATCAGTTCCTACCGTGGTCCACTTGTTGAACTAATAGGGTATTACTGTGTGTGTGTGTGTGTGTGTGTGCTCTATTACAGCTTGTTTTATAGTGTGTGTGGAACTGACTTTAATCGCTAACAGACATTAGCCATAAAACCCTGTTTCTTTCTTTTTTCTGCTACTTTTCCTCTCTCTCTCTCTCTCTCTCTCTCTCTCTCTCTCTCTGTCTGTTCTCAGGCCCGGCCCTCATAATAAGGTCATAGGCTGAGCTTCTCGTCAATCACACACTCATTAGTGCAGTTTAATGATGCTGTGACCCGCCCACTGCCTCCGGGGCTCCAGCAGGGGAAGTGAATGGACCGCGGGGCAAACGTCTGCACGGTTTCTCCTCGCTCGCATCCGTCTCTGAGAGAGTTAATGGGTGTTCAGTGTCTGTGTGAATGAAGGCACCAGTGAAACATTCACACAGGATTATTATCCTCAAATAAAACGATTACAAACATTTTTCTGCTGTCTTAATTAGAAGTAAAACTGAAATAAAAATAAATGATAGACGTGTATAAATAATAACTAAATAATAATAATAATAATAATAATAAATAAATAAACAAAATAACAAAAAATAAAACAATTAAAATATAAAAATATATGAATAATATATTAATATTAATCATATACTAATAAGAAACTGAAAACATAAATATATTATTGTAAATAGTAATATAAAATAATCAAAATGACAAAAGCATATAAAATTACTAAAATTAATTTTAAAATTAAAATATTACAATTAAATTAAAATTAAAACAATATTTTAAATATAATAATATTTAGTAACAGAGTAATATAAGTACATTAATATTTATATATTAGTAATATAGGAATATTTAAACAAAATAATAAAAATGACAAAAGCACAGAAAATTATTAATTATTGATTTATTACAATTTTTAATATATTAATAGTAATAAAAATGTAAAATATAAATATAGTAATATGTGTAGTAATACTAAAAGTAATATTTAAAAAAGCTAAGCCTAATAAAATAGACAAAAGCACATAAAATTACAAAAAATTAAACAAATTTACTAAATATACCAATAAAAGACTGAAAGTATAAATATTTTTAGTATATATAATACTTATAGTATTATTATTTAAGAAAAAATATGTATAAGTGTATGTACAATATATTTATATATATATATAAAATATATTATATTATAATATATATGTATATAAAAGCGTTTGCTAAATGCATAAATATATATATATATATATATATATATATATATATATATATATACATACATATACAGTACAGACCAAAAGTTTGGACACACCTTCTCATTTACAGAGTTTTCTTTATTTTCATGACTATGAAAATTGTAGAGTCACACTGAAGGTATCAAGGGCTATTTGAGCAAGAAGGAGAGTGATGGGGTGCTATACGCCAGATGACCTGGCCTCCACAGTCACCGGACCTGAACCCAATCGAGATGGTTTAGGGGTGAGCTGGACCGCAGACAGAAGGCAAAAGGGCAAACAAGTGCTAAGCATCTCTCGGGGAACTCCTTCAAGACTGTTGGAAGACCATTTCAGGTGACTACCTCTTGAAGCTCATCAAGAGAATGCCAAGAGTGTGCAAAGCAGTAATCAAAGCAAAAGGTGGCTACTTTGAAGAACCTACAATATGACATATTTCCAGTTGTTTCACACTTTTTTGTTATGTATATAATTCCACATGTGTTAATTCATAGTTTTGATGCCTTCAGTGTGAATCTACAATTTTCATAGTCATGAAAATAAAGAAAACTCTTTGAATGAGAAGGTGTGTCCAAACTTTTGGTCTGTACTGTGTATATATATATAATATTTGCAGCAGTATTAATAGTAATATAAAAAATAATAAAAATGACAAAAGCTCGTAATATTACTAAAAATGTAACAAAAATGTAAAATTTAAATACTAATAATAAACCAAAAATATAAAAACTCAAAAAATAACACTCTAAAGTAAAATCTTGCTGAAATACAGATGGCGAATGTGATACGTTGTGCTTTGGAAACTTTGTATGAAATATTCCAGAAATGATGGGATACTCGATCCAAGGTCATGGTTTAACTTCTCAGACGAGTGTGTGAAACTGAGCTGTTCATTCATTGTCACACACACACACACACACACACATGCACACATGCACACACACACACTAATTATAATGGCTTGAGCCACTAATAGCCTGAAACTGTGGATCTGAGTGAGGTCATAGGTCGTGGCCTCCCACCCCTAACAGTTCGTTTGCCTCTCCCGAGGAAAGGTCACCAAAGAGCAGGTCTCCCTGACTGCGAGCCGATTGGCTCCTAGGGAATTCCTCCGAATGGAGGGAGTGGAGGAACATTCCAGCACATGGAGAAGGGATGCGGAGTGATGGATGATGCAAACACAGCGAGAGGAAAAGAAGACAAATTGTTGCGTTCACTGCGGCATCTCTGACCTCGGCCTCACTAATCGCTGTCTGAGGTTTCACGGCACAGCTGTTGCGTTAACGGAAACACCAAACGTTCAGAGACTGAACGGCAGACTGATGCAAACCTGATTCTCAGAAAAAGCCAAAGGTTATTTTCTGCAGCAGAAATGCCCGGCTTGCAGTCTTGCAGTCAATCACACACTGCTTCTTGCAGTTCATGCTAAGATACTGAGTGATTTTTTTATGTTTTATTTTGTGCTATGTATATGAGAAAGTATGCAATAATCAACTGATCTGTCTAAACTAACAGTGCCATTTATGACGTACCTTCAGTTGAAAAACACTTTTTTTTTTACTCTTTGCAATGATATTGTAGCAAATACAATCATTTTACTTACAAATATTATAGGTGTGTGTTTTTTATACAAATTAATTAATTATTTTTTTTTAATTTAGGAATGGATGCATCTATTTCTTTACTCATTATTTGAATTTATTTATTTATGCATTTATTTTTATTTACTTTACATTTTTGTACTTATTTACTTATTTATAAATAAATGTATTTACTTAATTATTTATGTATTTATTGATTTATTTTATTTACTTTTGAATTAAAATATTTATTTATGCATTTTATTTATGTATTTATTCATTGAATGAATGTATTCATTTGCTTGTGGATTTAATAATTTGATAATGCATACATTTATTTATGCATTAATTTATTAACAAATGCATGAGTGAATTAATGAATTTATGTGTTTATTTAGTTATTAATTAATTATCTATCTATTAAATAATTTTAGTTAGTTATTTAGTTACAGTAGTTAGTTAGTGGTCAGTACATGACATGAGATGAAAATACAAAAAAGTGCTACTTGCATGGAGCGTGAAAAACAAACTCAACTCGGTCACTCGGAGTTTGGCAGACACAAATATTGTGCAAAATAGTACATTTTTAAATAGACTGATCTATTTTTGTACATTTTTTAGTATTGAATGAAACATATGATAATATTTATATAGCCAACATTCATTTTCCCACCGGACGCTGGTATAATTGACTTCTGCAGTGTGTGTTATGCTGAATGTCTTGCGGTACAGTAATTCTGACAGTGGTTCTGCGGCTATGAGCTGTGTGACCTTTGACCTCCAGACTTAATGCATTCAACGTCTGTTTCACTGCTTAGCATCAGGGCTTAGGAAGAATGTGTGTGTGTGTGTGTGTGGGAGAGACAGTAACTCTGTTCTTAGCTTGTGAGTCACTTACATAGACAGCATCCTCAACACAAATGCATGTGTTATACATAGGCAACATACAATTTCTAATTTTAATCACATTTTTCAGTTAGAGTGAATCTGGTGTTTTAGTATTATATATAGTGTTTAAAGTTTGTATAAATATTTGTATTTATTTATTTATTTTTATTAATTTGTGTATTCATTTAGGCCATTTTTATTGGTTTTTATTTTTTAACAGTACTATTGGTGTATTCATTTTGGACATTTTCTTTTCTTTTTTTAAACTTTACTATTAATATTATTATAAATAGTACTATATTTATATTTTCAGTGTATTGTTAGTATATCTTAATTTTTATAAATGTTTTTGTAATTTTGTTATTTATTTTTGTTATTATTTAATGTTTCTTTTAAAAATATTATTATTGATATTGTTATAAATATTTATATATTTGTTCAGTGTATTGTTAGTGTGTTTTCATTTTCAATTTTTGCTTAATTTTATTTGTAATATTTTATTTTATTTTATTTTATTTTTCAGTTAGTAATTTTCATGCTTCAACTTTATCTTTATTTCAATTAGCAACAATGTTTTTAATAGTTTTAGTTAAAAATAGTCCTGGATTTGTCACATGGATGTTTCCTTTGTCACTGTTTTCCCTCCACTTGTTTGTTCCCTTGATTACCAGTTGCTCCACACCTGTTTCAGTTCTTCTTGATTACCTTCCTCGTGCATTCAAACCCTGTGTCTTCCTCAGTTCTGGGTCTGCTATTGTTCTGCGCTCGTGAGGTTGTTCTGTTCTCCCTGTGGATTTATTAAAGGTACTTTGTTGGGATGTACTCCTTCATTGTTTTTATAATGAGCAGATTTTTGATAGCTAACAGTGGTTTGTTGTACATAAACACACTCGACACAGACGCTACAGTTGCTGACGTGTGTGTGTGTGTATTATAGTGTTTAATTATATTTATGAATTAGATGTAATTTATTTTTTAATTTTTCAGTTAGTTTTAATTTTTATATAATTTATCTGATTTTAAAATATTTTGTAGTGCAAATTTTACTTTTGTTTTGCCTTGTATTCACTTTGCTTTACTTTCACTTACCAACATTTTTTTTTAAATAGTTTTAAAAAACCATAACAAAACAAGGAGTATGTTTAGAATAGCATTCTAAACTTTTCTTGCTCTCTTTGCAGTATGCACATTTATTTGTTGTCTCTAATACTTGGATGTCTAACTACATCCTACACTCAGACTATCTAATTAATTCACTTGGTTAATTAGCTCTCCCCAGCCTCCAATCGAATCTAAAGATGCCGTCCGTTCACAGACGAGTGGCTCTAATCAAACATGTTCCTCTGGGAAGAATGAGTGTTGTGTGTCTCTTTGTGTCTGGTCTCTGGACGCAGTGAATTCTGCAGCACACATGCTCAGGTTTGCCCGGGTTAATGTTTTCTCCTGAATTGATCTTCTCTGTCTGACCCATTTCCTCTGGATAATCACTGTTGGGAAAGAATCCCAACTTCTCTCTGTCTGTATCGTTCTGCTCTTTCTCCTCTTTTTCCTTCTCCATCATAGTTTATGGAACTTTGAGTTTTTTCAGGCTTGTTTTTAAAAGCGTTTAACCCTATAAAGCATCTAAATGATCATAAGCCCATTTCAGACCATGTCTTCTGTCTCTGATTGATAGTTTAGAGTGTGTTATCCAGTCAAAGCTCTTTTAGTCTAATTGTGCAAGCGTCCAGCTTCAGCTGTCAAATCTTGACTGATTTTGATCAGAATAAGATCAGTAATATCTCCAGATGAACTCTTTCTGGACTGAAGCAGCTCAGCTTTACTTGATTCTCCATCAATCATGTTTTAGAGTCTCAAATCTGATCCTCAGGATCTTTTGAGGAGCGTTTGTTTCCAGAAGCTTTACTTTCACTGTTCCTCAGCGGAGGAATGATCTTCACAAAAAAAAAAAAAGGAATGGGGTTTTTTTTTTTTTTTTTTTTTTTTTTAGTATTCACAAGAAACAAAAGGAACATTTGTATGTTTGGAATATAAAATGGAATGTTCACTTAACATTTGCATATTACAAGTTTAAAAAATAAATATGGGTTTAGAGAACTTTTTTTTTTTAAATAAAGTTTAAAAATAAAGTTTAAAAAATAAATATGGGTTTAGAGAACTTTTTTTTTTTTTACGACGTGATGGGAACATTAGCAAAAGTTTCTTAGAACATATTTTTCAAATATTCTCATATTTTCAATACATATGTTTTGAAAAAAAAATCATCTCCAAATGTAGCGGTCTACTTTCAGTCCCTGAATTTTGTCCATTATATTATTATTGTGTAACCGGACTACCCCAACCCGCGTCCCTTGTCAAAACATGTGTGACCTTTGCCCCCGGTGTATGTTTTGATAGTGGTCATTCCTGACAGTTTCATCACTCTGCTCTGTTTTAAATCTTTCTCACACACACACACACACACACACACACACACACACACACACACACACACACACACACACACACACACACACCGTGTCTCCATCTTTCTGTGAGTCATGGGCTGAAGGTTTGTTGCTGTGTGGATAACTGATAAAACACACAGACTCCTGCGTGTGTTGAAGGATTGACTGTGGCACTACAGGTCACGCTTCGTTTACATCACCACACACACACACACACACACACACGTGCGTGCGTGCGTGCTCAAATCTTGTTTCTGTAAACACTAATAGTGAATAATGAAATTGAACATAAAGAGAGCACATTTACACACTGTATTCAATATTTACAGATACACACTTGCTTATGATGTAGTAAAAAATAAAATAAAAACTGTGCAGTCATCAAGTTACACAAATTATCTGGCCATATATGCCCAGATACACTCAGTTTCTGCATCCTATACTAAATTAGGGTTGGTCAGTGTCATTTGTTATCTATAAATACTAATATAATATTTAATTTTTAGTTAAATTTAACTTTTTTTTTAAAATTTGTGCTTTTGTAATTTTGTAATTTTAGTACTATTTAATGAATTTAAACTTGCATTATTTCAGTTAGTTTAGTTTTTAGTAAATTTTTAAGTTAAGAAAAGATAAGAAAAGTATGAGTTGGAAGATGTTGACTTGATGTTGAAGATGTTAATTATTATTATTTAATGACAGAAATAAACTTTGGATTCCTTTTCTATAAGTCTTCTGTGTTTTATCATCCTGCAGCTGGAAGTCATAAGTCAGGTTTTAATGAACAGAGTGTAATGTCTGGTGTTTGACTGGACTCTGTCCATGTTTCAGCATGTTCTCACTTCTGTTTTGATACACACACACACACACACACACACACACACACACACACACACACACACACACTCTGAGTGAGAGAGAGACGCACAGAAAAGGTCAGAAATGCTTGACATTATGTTGAGGATGTCAGTCATCCTTCAGTCTCTCTCTCTCTCTCACAGTCCAGCGGGAGCACTGTGGAATCTGTCCCATAATGCACCATGGGAAACTCAGAACTGAGATCTCTTCATTCTGCCACTGGAGAGACGCTCTTATTCCCTCTGTGTGTGTGTGTGTGTTATGATAAATGTCCTTTTTGGAGTATCTCAGACATACAGTCCATGACAGAAAAGAGTTGAGCTCCATCCAAGAAAGCAACATTACGCTGCCTTCTAAGATACCTCGATTTAGCCAAAGTATAAGCTAGTATTAGGTAGTAAAAATTATATATATATATATATATGTATATATGTGTGTATGTATGTATATATATGTGTGTGTGTGTGTGTATTATGAAATATATTAATTAAATTTAAATATTCAGATCAAAATTAATTTTTTTCCCTACAATTTGTGTGTATTTTATGCTCATTATAGCATTATCTTAGATGATTTTATCTTATGATAAAATCAAACTTGGACTCAAATGTAAAGCGAATCGAAATCCCTTCGAGGTAAGTCAGTTGATTTGGCGGCTTCTCAAGCACAGCTCATATTAACTTGAACTGGGACAGATGGAAATCTCCAAACCTGTTTGTCTTGATTAAGTTTCAGTATCACATTTTAAATCTGCAATGAAATCTATAGAATATAATGCCTTTATTATTCATGTCCCTCTTTAATTTACAGTCTGTCTAGGAGTTCCTGTTTTTGTTCTGTTTACTGTGAGCAAGTGTGTGTGTGTGAGTGTGTGTGTATGTGTGTTTGTGTGCAATATGAACAAGTGAAAAGAGGAAGCATTTTCAGTGTGCAATTGCAGATGACTGTTTTATAAATCTAGAGGATACAAGGATACATACACACATATGAATCATTCAAATCCTAATGAATCACAGTCTCTGACCTTTGACCTATAACTTTCTCTCCACCCTTT